>NC_048291.1:27472430-27494930 GCF_009762535.1 Notolabrus celidotus
GCAGCAAAATAACATTTTACCTTTCGCCTGTTTATTTTAAAGATAAAATAAGACAGACATAAAAACTATCTCCCAAAGTTTTTGAATACTTTAGATATTAAAGACAAAGCTGTGGTTTGTTTACCACCTGCGTCATTATGCTGTCACCACCACATCCTGTAACTAAGAGGCCAGAGCTTTGAGAACAACAACAGCATCATTACACCCGGTATTTGGCGGATGCTTTTATCCTGAAGGCCTTGCATACCATAACGGCGTTTTCATGCCTGTGGTCAGAGAGAATGTAACCCCCGAGCTCAGCTCTGATGGAGCAAGACCGAGTCTGTTTGAGCAACACGGAGAGAAGCTGGAGAAGCTGGAGCGCTGAGTGTTGGTTTGGCTCTGGAGGAGCAGCGCAGCCATAATTTGAATTGTGTCAAAAATTCCATCAGTTTGGAGACTCAGTCAGCGTCCTCATGAGTCAACTCTGCAACATGTTAATGATCATGCTTCATGTAGCGGCTGTTTTAAAGATGTTTTGTTGTTAAAAGTTGACAAACTTCATCTTATTGTGTTGTTGTTTCAGGGTTTCCTCTTGTTTACGTCACATTGGACCAACATGGTCGTGTTTAAGCATGTTTAATGTGTTTGTGATGCATATTTGTCTCATGTGTTTCCTATTTGTCTCACATGTTTCATTCGTCCTGCAGTGGAGAGCATGTAATAGGACACAAACACTCCAGTGTTTTGTATCTAAACGTATGTTTATGGCAGCGGTCTACGGTCATTTCATCAGTGTGTGAGGAGAGCCTGGCTGTGCTCATGTGTGTGTGTGTGTGTGTTACGTGCAGATGCATCAGACAGGAGAATTGACTCTTTGAGACGCAGCTTTTAGAGAGAGCGAGGAGGAGAGAGAGAGAGACTGGTGGTGCCAGGCACTTGCACCCCAGAGGGAGATGGATGGAGGGAGAACAGGAGGAGACGGAGGGGCGGGGGATGGAGATAAACAGAAGCAGGGAAGGCAGAGGAGTGAGTGGAGCTATACGGCTCAACAAAGTGCAAAAAGTTACACCTGAAAGCTTCAGACCAGGCTGGTTCTTTTTTTTATAAGGGCCCAGCTGCTGTTGGAATGTCTGGAAAATCAGCGTGTGCGCCCTTTAAGAGGAGCTGGAAACTTATCAGAGACTTCATTCAGGGAATGTAGAGAAATGTATCTTAAAGCTCCTGTGAGGAGTTTTTATCTGGACATGAAACAGACTGAAATTAATACTAAGATGTTTTTATGATGTATGAAAGAAAATGAGACCATCAGTATAAAGATAGACTCCTTTCAAGTATTTGATTTAAGTGAATGAAACCACAGTGGTGGGTAGGAGTCAGGAATGGGCGTATTTTCAAATATTCGTTCACTTCGAATGTTTTCTCATTTTAAAACATTTTTCATAATTTTTCCCGGTGCCTGGCTGTAATACTGTGTTCTCACCAGATGGTGGCGATATAGCATCTTAAAGCTGTTTGCTAACCGCATTAAATAACAGACGAAGAGGAATGCTAACTACATTAAATAGCAAAAGAAGAAGAAGAAACATTAGTGACAGTCGCTGTGATTTCTCCATTTCTGAATCTCACATGACTACACATGTATTTCCAGAGACTGATCATGGCTGTAACATGTAAACACACACGCCACGCCGCGCCACAGAAACACAAACATAACGATCAAGTGGTGTGTGATTATTTGAATAATCGTCAAATAGATGCCAATGATTATAAAATAGTGTTTTGGCTTGAAATGCCCATCCCTAGGAGGAGTCAGACAAAGTTATTCACAGCTGAAGAAACTTCTTTTATACATGTTCAGGGGCAAAGACTTGATCAGTGAGCTTTAAAAGAGGAGGAGGTCCTGCTTTGTCCACAGGGGGCGCCAAAACCAGCACAAACTAAAGTCCCTCACTGGAGCTTTAAATTGATCAGTGGTCCCCAATCCAGGGAAAGAAGAGAGGATTTCCAACACATGAAATCAGTCTTAGATATTCAAAGATTAAAGTGTGTTTAGTTCGATCAGTAAGGGTGGGAAACACGGCGTGAGTCGCGGTAAACGATGCAGATATGATACGATACAGTCAGGTCAGGGTTAGGTGACGTTTCTAGTTCCTGTTCTGCTCATCGATTCCATCTGTTCTTCATTTTGATTCCTTTATTTTTGGAGAGTAGACAGACAAATATATACAAATATTTCAAGAACAGAAATGAGCCTGCCTTTAATAACGCTCTAAAGTGCATCTTTGAAACAGGACGGGTCTGATCAGCCCTCAGTCGGTGCTTATGCAGAAGATACAGACAAACTTAACCTCAGCTTTGTTTCAGTCAAACTCTCTGTTATCAGTGTGTCCTGTATGGTTTCAGTGTGTGTGTGCAAACATTACCTGATAATCTCACACACCCGCTGACTTGAATTTGACCTACGAGAACACACACTGACATACACACACACACTCTCTTCCAGCTGTAGAGCCAGATGTGTGGTTTCACTCTCCCTCACAGCGGTGTACAGTGTGTGCTCGGCGGCGGGAGAAGTTCAGGAAATCGAGAGTTTTGGCCGAGTTCTCTCCGAGTCTCAAACACGGAGCAGAAGATTTCAAAATAATGGAGTGTTTGCTCGCTCCGTTTGACCTCCTGTTCTCCATCCAGGCGTGATTTCAGCTCGTCTCCTCCTCTCCTCCACCTCTCTGTGAGCTTCAACTCTCTCTCTCCTTTTCCTCCCTCTCTCCCACTTTATGTGTTTATAAAGGCAGAGTCATATTACGCCCTGAGAGTTTCTGCTTCCACCACAGACTGGGGCTCAGCGTGGGGAAGGGGACAATGTGGTGGGGAGTTCAGTGTGTGTGAGAGAGAGTGTGTGTGAATGTGTGTGTGTGTGTGTGTGTGGAGGGTGGGGGGTGATCTTGGGGAGTCTGTCTCCTGTTGAAGAATGCATGTAGCGCTGCCCTGGGTTAACCCCCCTATATGTGTGTGTGTGTGTGTGTGTGTGTGTGTGTGTGTGTGTGTGTGTGTGTGTGTGTGTGTGTGTGTGTGTGTCCACTTTGGGTGAGTGAGAGCTTTGTTGCGGACTCGAGTCTTAATAAAGGAAGCTTTTGAGTCGGTTACCAGGACAACCAGTGCAGTTGCCTGGGATGAGAAGTCCTCGCAGACTGAAGGGTATTAAAAGTCTGCAGCGTGCACGTCGGTTTTTGGTAGCAATGCATCAAAATACCTTTAACACCCACACACACACACACACACACACACACACACACACACACACACACACACACACACACACACACACACACACACACACACTGTGGCCAAACTAGTATGTAAGTGTGGACTCCTTGTGTCACACTGAAACTCTGTCACAGTATCGACAACCTAACAGCAAAAGGACGAGCTAATATTTACACACACACACACACACACACAACTTTGATTCTGTGTGTGTGTGTGCATGTGCTGCAGCTGTCAGCTTCCCCCCTGACATCCTGTGTGTCACACACACCCACACACACACACACACCCTGCTGTTTTGCAAGGATGCACTGAACTTTGTAGGTCTTTCTTCAGAGTTTGCAGTCACAGGTGTCAGAGCTGCAGCCTGATTTGTGCAAAGATAACCTGCACACAGCCGTCCTCCTTCATCAGAGCGCTGTTTACAGGAACCTAGAGATAAGATGGAGTTAGAGATACAGAGGTTACATTTCAAATATGTTGCAATCAGGCGACGTGAAAAACTAGTCTAGGAAACCAGTCTGTGTTTTAGATAGATATACTTTATATCAGACCCACAGGTCCATATCAGGACAAGAAGAATGTAAAAGACTAGAAATAAGTAAAGTACAAGTCCAGCAAGAAATAAAAAGATCACATGACTACAGTTTACACATTCATTTTCATTCAAACATAAAAAGGTGTGTGTGTCGTGTGTTTGTGTCACTTAATGTGAGCTGAGTGAGCGCCCTTAAAACTTCATTTTCTGCTTCAGCTAAGAGACACATAATGTTTACATCACATTTCTTAGCACAGCATGAGATGTAGGGACATTGTTTGATACAAACATAAAACTTGCACTGGTCCATCTTGGTAGTTTAGACTTTAGACTTTATTGTCCTTTTTCATAGCACCTTCTGTGTTTCCACAGACAGAGACATTCACAGAAAACACACTGCAAGCTCAACAAACTATCAACAGAGACATCAACACTCAGACAAACAAAGTCATTTTATTCAGCGAGGCCTGATGTTCAGGGTCGCTGTAACAGCAGGGATCAGGCTTCTGCCAAGGCGAGCCCTTCTACACCTCGGTGCCCTGTACCTGCGTCCTGAGGGGAGTGGAATGAGGTGGCTGTTTAGTGGATGTGTGATGTCCCTGTTGTTTAAATTGGTGAGGTTTGGTGTTGGGGATTATTGTAGAGGCTGTGGAGGTTATGTGTGTGAGTTTGGTCTTGTTTTTAACAGAAGCATGTTGTAGAAGCAGGTGGAGCAGTACAGGAAGATGGACTGGATCATGCTTTGATACAGCAGCAGGAGGAGACGGGGGGGAAACATGGAGTCCTTTCAGTTTACAGAAGGGCTGACAGTCTTTGATGGCTCCTTTTTTAAATGTCACTGGTGTGTTTAAGGAAGAGTCTATATGCATCATCATTTTAGCTCTACTGTAACTGCACCACAGATGGGCAGTATAAAGAGGAGTACAGTGAGCTCTAAAAAGCTCTGTTTTAACATTATCTGTGCATGTTGGAAATTTTAATTTGGGGTGGGAGACTCGTGTGATACTAAGCAGATCTGACTCACTGCACCGATACTCAATGACTTCTCGCGGCGGCGCTAATGACTGAATGAGGGTGACGTGCACGGCAGTTAATTTGCCAAAGAAGAAGAGGAGAGCAATGAATAGAAGTTAGAGAAAGGTATACAGAATGCGCAGAGAGAGCCGGCCTTTATGTTACTGATGATTTCAAGAGAATCACAAACACACTGATGATTCCTGACGTGTTCATGCGTCCTGTGAGTCGACTAATCTGTGAAGTTGGTCTCTAAAGCACAGATTTCTCTCCCTCAGCTCTCTGGTGATCACACTGCCTCTGCAGCTCCTCCCGCCCTCTTTTATTAGCAGCGTTTTCTTCGTCTCCGTGTCTCATTAGTTGGTTTTAATGTTCAGCTCCACAGACTGTGGTTTGGATTGAACAAATGTTGTGTAGTCTGTTGAACAAAAGAGTGAGAGATACACGTTCACCTCCTCCTCCTCCTTCTTTCTGTCCTCACCCACACATTGCCTTCTCTCGGCAGGCTCTGTCTTTACTTCATCCTTCATATCATCCACTCCTTCCTCACTCTGTGTCTCTCCTACCTTTCTCTCTCTGCAGCAGGAGAGAGTCGGAGGTAATTCACACTCACTAAAACACACACACACTCTCATCCAGCTGGCGTTGTGTCTGAGGGACCCGTCTGTGGGGATAAAGAGTGTGTGGTCCCAACGAGCTGGACCGAGGGGAGAAAGAAAACATTTACCCGATCCTGACAGACGGCTGCATGAACAAAGAGATCCGTTACTCAAATAACGGATGAAAAAGTGAGGAACAGGAGAGTGATGCTGCAGAACAGAGGTCATATGAAATATCTGTCAGGTCGCTGTCTACCAAACAACAAAGATTAACAAGTCTTTAACCTGCTGATGAAAACTGAAGAGTCTGAAATGATCAGTGTCGAGTCAACAGCTCTGCAAAGTCATCACTGAGCTGAAGTTGAAGCAGCAGTCATCGTCACAGGAAGGTGAAACTAAAGAGAACAGATGTGTTAGGATCAATGAACCTCAAACCCTTTTCTGTTGAGACTTAAGATGCTAACAAGAGGACATCTGCACGAGTCGGCCTGCAGGAACATAAACATGCAGCTAAGTGAATCCACACAGACGTGATGAACGAGTGTGAAAGTTTGCACCGTATGCAGATGATGAAGTTTGATCACAGCGTGTCTGAAGCTGCAAACATTCAAGGGTTACTACAAAAGATCCTGCAGTCAGACTGTCTGTGCATTTCATCCTCTGTGCACCATGAATGTGTTGTGTTATAGATAGGCATCGCTCTGTTCTCTGTTGTTTGACTGACGTAGTGTTGGGGGGGATGGGGGGGCGTGCACGGAGCGAGTGGGCCAGAGAAGGGAGTGTGTGAGGAGGTGGAGAGGTACGAGTTGGGGGGAGAGGATGCAAATGAGTGGGGATTGTTTCTCTAGTGGATGGGTGGAGTTGTTTGGCTTGTCTTGTTGTGGACGGCCTTTTGCCAGACGTCTGAGGAGGTTGTGATTTTGTGTGTGTGTGTGTGTAAGTGTGTGTGTGTGTTACCATGTGAAAGGGAAAGACAGAAAGTTAGCGAGAGTTCTCAAACACGAGTCTGTAGAAGTTAAAAACTCAAACCTTTGACTCCCTCTCTGGTCCTCTGTCTCTCTGCGGGCTGGTTTCAGACTTGTGCAGTCATCTTTGGGTCGAGCAATCCGTCCTAACTTCCTGTCCATCCTAAACCTCACTCACGTTTGTGTGTGTGTGTAGAAGTTGTGCTGGCTGTGTGTCCACTCAGAGGACAATGCCTTCTGTTTGTCTGTATTCAGACCGTGAAATCGCTTTATCCCTGCTACAGCTCTCTCTCTGCATCACCGGGCAATCGTGTGTGTGTGTGTGTGTGTGTGTGTGTGTGTGTGTGTGTGTGTGTGTGTGTGTGTGTGTGCGTGTGTGTGTGTGTGTGTGTGTGTGTGTGTGTGTGTGTGTGTGTGTGTGTGTGTGTGTGTGTGTGTGTGTGTGTGTGTGTGTGTGCGCGCGTGCAAATGTGTGTGTGTGTGTGTGTGTTTGAGAAAGGGACAGCGATTCACTTATTATGAGTTACTGTAGGCCTCCATTGTGTTCGTTTTAGGGTTCTCTGGAGAGCATTGGAGCAGATCTTTGCACGTCTCACTCAGACCCTGCTTTCGGTGAATGGTCTCTCTGCAGAGGTCAGCGCTTTGAGATCAGAGAGTCATTCAACAGGTCGCTACAAGCTTCTGTCCAAAACCTTGATACAAAACCTTCTTCAGGAGCGTTTTGAGCGTCTCTCCTCAGCTGATCTCTCGGGGTCTGTTTAGCTGTGAGTGAGTCTCTGCTCCTCTGTCTCTGTTTGAACTGAAGAAGCCTCTGATCCTTCTTGGCATCCAGAGAATTTGCAGCACTTCCTTTCATCCACATCCCCTGCTTTCTTTTTCTTTTACATGCACATGTCATGAATGTGAGCATGTCTTAATGCTCCAACACGCCCTGATCTCTATCAGGAGTCTGATCAGATGAAGTGAGTCCGTCATCCAAACTTTGATCCAGATTAAAGAGTCTACAGCAGCTATCGGACAGATCACTGTGGATTTATTCACAAAGATTCTCTTTAGATGATGCAATAACTTTCATTTTTTATCATGCTTTGCTTTTTAACCAAGTCCTAAAAAATCCACCAATATTCCCATTAGCCTCTGCCAGGCACGGGGGATTAATTGTATAGAAGATTAGAGTATCAGATTCAAACAGTCATGATTACCTCGGACTTACACCAGATCCGTGTCTGGTCCGTCTCTGATCTTCTGCGGTCCGGCTCTGTGCTCTCTCGTCCGTCAACACCCATCGGTTGAGTTTTCAGAACGTAGCTCAGAGCAGGACCGCCGGACAGCTTGAATCATGTGACCAAGGATTCTCCTCCTCCTCATCTCCTCATCCATGTTGTCTTTCTGGTCCTCTGAAAACCTCTGACCTGTTGACTCCAGGCCTGGCTCCGCTCATCATGACTTTGGTTTGTTGTTGTAGTTAAGTGAAATACGATCTGGTGATAACACAGAGTGTTTTATTCTGAAAATTAACCGGATGTTTGCATTTTGTTTTGGTGAAACCTGACTTCCTGTCCCGCTCCATCTGCTCTGTTGAGATTGATGCGTTGTGCTCCGGCGTCCGGCAAGAATAGAAGAGACGCAGCCGGAACGCAACAGAGCGGATCCAGTGGAAGTTAACACATTGACTAGAATAGAAACATATCAGATCTGATGCTGTGACGGCTCGGAGACGGACTGGACAAAGATCTGGTGTAATTCGGTTTTAGGGATGCTCAGAAGCGACTCATTTCCAAGTCCTTTAGAGTCTGCGGGTAAACAATGTCAAGTTGGTTTGCCTAGTTTAGCTAGAGTTAGCAGAGCTAGCACCACCAGCCTTCGGTCTGCATTGCAGGTTAATGTCCACCTGTCTGTGCTGGTTATCGCTCTGGTCAAGTTATTGTATGTCAGTTTCAGCAGACACAGCATGCGTACAACTTTATCTCCATTTTCTAGAGACTGCATCAAGCTACATTACCTTTATCATGTATGTTTGTTTACATCTAAGTAGCAGCAGATGACATTTGCAAGCTACAGCTCTGGCTAGTGGCTGTGAGGTGCATGTGTGGATGTCTAGATATCGTCTGACAAATTGCAGGAGTTCATAAAGTTAAAGCTAACAAACGATCTTCAACATTTCTTCCAAAGCAGAACCTCAGAGAGCCACGACCACTCTGCTGAGATCTGATTTTGTTCATGATGAGTTAAATAACATTGTTCAGTGTTTATTTATGCGTGGAGCTGAATCAGTTGGACACAAATACACACACAGAAATACACACATGTACTGAGGGTAAAGCCAAGAGGGACTCCATCCCTCCCTGGCAAGGATGTGATGACATCATCGCTGGGAAACCCTCCACCAGCTGTCCTCTGACATCATCGTGGACAGGAAGTGTGGACTCAAACGTGTGCATGTGTGCCGTTCTCGCCCCGTCAGCTTAAATGTTTTGGGACATGCAGTATGGATGTGTGATGAACGAGCTGCGGTCAGTGTTACAGCGCTGGAAAACACACACAAACCACGGCCCTCCATCCGCCTGCAGGGCCTCTGATCTTTCTTACACCGCTATGGAACATTTCTGCTTCCTCTCCTTCCTCTCACGCTGGAGCAGCAGAGAGACTGGTTTGTTTCATTTTGCACAAAGTCAGAGTCAGACTTGAAGCAGCCTACAGATGTCCTCGTACCTCTAAAGGTTTGATGGAGGCGATTCTCCTCATTGGTCTGATAACTCCAGACGAACCAGGTTAGCTGTTTCCCCGTGTTTCCAGTCTTTATACTAAGCTATGCTAACTGGAAAGACTCTTCCTCATGACGTCACACTTTGCTTAAAGACATTTGGATCCTTTTTATATTCTCCTCCTTTGTGCTTCGCCTCATTCATCTCTCTCGTACACTCTGCCTCTCTGCCGCTCCGCCGGTCTGTCGGTCTGGACTGCAGGTTCATGACCCTTCAGTGAGCGTTTCTCTCAGCACGGCCTGCAGGGAATTAAGATAGGGAGGGAACGAGACAGGAGGGGTTTAGGCTCAGAGAAGCGTACCTGTTTCTTTTCCAAGCCTGAGTTCAGAGAGGAGTGATACCGAGAACTGTAGGAGGAAGAGGAGACAGTCGAGGAATGTTGCTGTTGAAAGCGTTCAGGGTTAAAAGAGATGTGAACAAACGTAGAAGCGTTTGTGTTCACGTCTTCTTGTGTGTCCTGGAGCTGAGTTAGCTGAATTAAAATAAAAATAGGACTGACTACAGGAGGATTAGAAACTTGTCTTGATGTTGTAATCTATCTCCTGCTAAACAAAGAGGAGGGAGGATGATTTGAAGTGATGTTGGTGATGAGGAAGAAAGAACAGCAGCTCTCCTCACAGTCGAACACAAACACCAGAACTCCCTCGATTCTTCAGCATTTTAAATCCACATTCCTACAGGCTTATGTAAGCAGTGCACCCGTGTGTGGGTTTTGCTCCTGTGTGTGCGTGTGTGTGTGTGTGTTTGTGTGTGTGCATGCAGACTAATTTAGCCTATCTGTGTCCGCGGCGTCACAGATCTTTAGTGCAGTCTTTATTTTATCAGCGCAGCCTCATTTACTGGACCAACAGAGGGAGGGCTGTGTGAAGATTGCTGCTGATTACACACACATAAAAACAAACAAACACACACACACACACACACACACACACACACACAGCCAGAGTTGCTTCTGAGCATGTGCGTCATCTGGTGTCGGTAATTGCTATGAGCTTTGTTATAGTGTTCTAATTTCTGCCCTGCTATTACCCGTACCCAGAGTGTTTCTTCTTCTTTACAGATCTGAACGAGCAGCTGAACCCTTCACATCATCCTCTGCGTCACACACTTTAAACAGTTCAGAGGAGAGACAGAGAGATATTACTAAAGGAAGTTTTAAATACATGATGCCTGTAGAGGAGGGCGTCCTCACTAACAGCTCTGTGGCATGCTCACACTATGTTTAGATCTGTCTCATGTAATTTGTGACGTGTGAATTCAGCAGTAATCATCCTTTCATCTTCACTCTGAGACAAACAGTTTAACGATGCACAGAACTGCATCAAATCAAAGACATACACTACCAGTCTAAAGTTTGGACACACCTTCTCATTCATTTTTATTTATTTGAATTATTCTCAACATTATAGATTAATACTGAAGGTTTTGCCATTTCCATTGTGTACTAACCCTACCGCTGAACAACACAACTGATGGTCTCAAACACATTAAGAAGGCAAGTCATTCTACAAATGAACTCTTGACAAGGCTCATGTTCATTAGAAACCATTCCAGGAGACCACTTCATGAAGCAGACTGAGACAAACCATTCCAGGAGACCACTTCATGAAGCAGACTGAGAGAATACCAAGAGTGTGCAAAGCTGTCATGAAGGAAAAAGGGGTCTACTTTACAGAATCTAAAATATAAAACAGATTCTGCTTTAACACTTTTTTTATTAATTAAATAATTCCATATATGTTCTTTCATAGTTTTGATGCCTTCAGTATTAATCTACAGTGTTTACAATAATTAAAATAAATACAAACCCTTGAATGAGAAGGTGGTTGCTTCGATGCATAGTTACTCTTTGGAGGAGGTGCATGTCAGGCTTCTGCCTCAATAAAGAGCTATGCAGACCCATGGCATTGATTAGATGCAGAAGTATAACCAGATGCAGACATTATTATAAAAGTCACCAGAGCCGGTTGTTGGGATGTTTTGTCTTCATTTTTGTACACTTGGAGTATATGGAGACGTGTCATCCATCTTTATTTACATTCTGTGGTATAAAGAAATAACTGCGCCTTGCAGACACTTTTTTCGTTCTTCCACTGTGTTGTGAATTTCCTTGACTCGACTCCTGCAGTTATGGGGCTCCCGGAGTGGAGTTCACAGGGTTACACCAGGACACAACCGCCGTCACACAAATCCACTTCCTGCCCGGTCAGGTAAGCTCCATGACGACAGTCTGACGACCGTTTGTGTTGACAGTGAGAAAGATTGATGTGTGTGTGTGATGATGATGTTTCCTCTGATGTCTGAAAGGGTCGCCTGCTGTCACTGCTGGATGACAACACCATCCATCTGTGGGACCTGGTCACCAGGGCGCCCAGAGAGGTGGGAGGGGTTAAGAAAGAGGGCGGGCTCACTCTGCAGGAAGTGGGCTGCTACTGCCTTCCAGGGAGACCCGGCATCGAGAGCTGCAGGTGAGTCAGACGCTGTGGAAGACATCCTGTAATTCTCTCACACCATGATCGTGGTCTATGATGAGTGTTAGCTACATTCATCTTTCTTAACCATCCCTCTCTTCTTCTTCAAAGCGCCACTCGGGTGACCGTCCTCCTCTTGCTGAGGTCATGTGATCTACTCTGCATCGGGACAGAAGGAGGGGGCGTGTACTTCCTGGAGCTGCCCCGCCTCTCGCTGAGGGAGGGTCAGACGCTGCCTCAGGACCGGATCACGCAGAGGTGAGACCGTCGTTAAGATAACTTTAAACTGTTCTGTTTTGGTTCTTTAAACGAAGGAGGCGTTTACGACGGGTTAAAACTAAAACTTTTGAAACCTGAATCCAGAAGAGATCTTTTCAAACGTCACCCAATATTACATTCCCAGTGAAATAGTTTGTACTCGCTGCTCTGTTGAACGCTTTTATGTGCAGGTGTGTGTTTCATAACAAAAAGGTACCGCCACCTGCTGGTCTGGCATGCATACTGCAGCTTTGTGCACACGGTTCATTCCTAGAAAGACTTTCCTCTCTTTACTGCTGCTGTCTCTTAGAAACAATGTCAAACTTTGGACCAAAACCAAGAAATGTAAAACAAAAGTGACAAGACAACCTGACAAGAAGAATCTTAGTGAGGGTTCAGCAACTAGTGTGTTGTTTTTATACCAACGGTCTATCAAATCTTTTCAATTCAATCCTCACACCTTAATGAAAGAGATCAAATGAGATTTAAAGTCTTACTGAATAAGAATGATGTTTTTTTGTCCCTTAATGTGACATTCAAGGACGTGAGAACACACCTGGAACAAAGACAAAGTCAAAGCCTCATTATACGATTCTAAAGGCTCCGAACACAAACCCAAAAAAGCTTCTTCTTCTTTGTTTGTTTGTTTCCTGACAAGTTTGCATCAAGACTCTGATGCCCGTCACAAGATGTTCCTTTATATTACTCAAACATTCAGAACACAAACACCAGATCTTCCCCATGCTACAGGCAGAACCATCCAAAACCCAAGAACACCAGAGTACTCATACAGACTTTGTAAACACGGCTCTCTTTACACGCTGAGGCAACTTGGACGAGCTCGTGGTTCAGAGGACGCCAAAACACTGAAACACCGCAGAGCGAGGCCGAGCTGTGGGTTCACAAACTGGCAGTGTGTCTTCATCGTGCTAATACTCACAAAAACTACACAATGGAAACAAATCTGTGGACTACAAATGTGTTGTTACGAGGAAGGAGTTTGAGTTTGTGTCGAGCTGCAGCCGTCCTCACTGCATTCCTCTGTCAGGATACTCTGACAGAGAATCACAGAGCTGCTGCTTCATTCCTCTGTGAGGATACTCTGACAGAGAATCACAGAGCTGCTGCTTCATTCCTCTGAGAGGATACTCTGACAGAGAATCACAGAGCTGCTGCTTCATTCCACTGTGAGGATACTCTGACAGAGAATCACAGAGCTGCTGCTTCATTCCTCTGTGAGGATACTCTGACAGAGAATCACAGAGCTGCTGCTTCATTCCTCTGTGAGCGTCTGAACGCTCGGCCAAACCCCTCATTAAGAGGGCCTGTTTAGGGAAGTGGGCAGAACCGAGGCCTAACAAGGACCCTGATAAGACTGTGTGTGTGTGTGCATGCGACTGAGTCTGTCTGTGTGTGTGTGTGTGTGTGTAAGGGAGGTCGTAGACAGTGAGGCTTTGTACCGACTGCCAAAACACGGTGTTCCGGTCGGGGAAGTGTTTTAGCTGAATCTCCAACCTACACACACACACACACACACACTAACACACATGCACAGGCACACAGAGACACCCACAGGCTCATCACTGTGGACTGTGTAGCAGGATGCTGGATTCCCTAAAAATACTTGTGAACGGAGAGACGGGACAATGGAATGCTTTGTCGGTAATGTTTCTGCCTCTGTGCTTCCGGAGAGGATCTTCCTCAGTGATCGCTACCAAAGCAGTCAGAAGTGTGTGTGTGTGTGTTGATGTGTCTGGGTCTCACTGGCAGACTTTCTCTTTTTAGAAGGTCCTGCTTCATCCTCTGCACAGAGCTTAGAAAGTTGCGCTAGCTGTCCTCTCCAGAGTCGCTCACTACGAGGGTCTGGAGAAAACAACATGTGGGGACATAAAAGTCACAGATGGAGGCGTGATTTAGGAGAGGACATCCACTTTACACACAAGGACTAAAAGAAAGACCCACTAATGACTTTAAAAATCCATGATGTGGAAAACTTGAAAGCTAAATCACATCTTTGTTTGAGGAAAGAACTGTGACGTCCATCTCTTCTCTTCGTCATCTGGTCATAGATTCTAAAACCAGTCTCAGACGTTTGATGCCGGTGTACTGACCCGTGTGGTCTTAGTTAAAGTTTCCTGCCTCCTGATTGCACCACAGTCTGATGCTCTGACATCACTGAGTCCTTTTAGTGTGTTAACCTTCAGTTGAAGAGATGGTTCATCCTTTTTTAAAGAAAGCAACACAGTGCATCAACGTCTTCTTCAAACAACATCTCCAGAATCATTTCTACGTTACACCGGCTCTGATTTCATTCCTGATCCAGGCCCTGGATGCTTGTTCCCATTGTCTCTCCTTTGTTCTGAGGTAAAGAAAGAGACCAGAATCAGCCTCACACTGGCTTTTACCTGAAGGATATTAACCTATGAAGTGCTGAGCGTCAGAGCGGCGTATCTGTTAAATTTGCTGAACTTTCTGAGGATGCTATCGTTGAGTTTCTGCCTCCACTGCTGCAAATTTTGAAGTGATTGACAGTAAACATACAATATGAACAGAAAAGAAGCTCAGCTCTCCTCTCTGTGTGATATATAACGTCTCAGCTTGGTTCGTATAGAGAGCGTGTGTGTGGGTGTGAGTGATTCAGTCAGATAGGCATGTTCCCATCATCATGCTCCCATTGTTCTGAAGAGCGAGCGGTCTGTACGTGAACACGCATATCAACGCTTTATTAGAACCTCGAATCAGACCGGACTCAACACAGAGCTGGCCTTTAAAGATGTCTCTCCTTCTCTCCTTGTCTTCTTCTCTTCCTCTCTTCTTCTCTCCTTCTCTTCTTCTCTCCTTGTCTTCTTCTCTTCCTCTCTTCCTCTCTCCTTCTCTTCTTCTCTCCTTGTCTTCTTCTCTTCCTCTCTCCCTCTCTCCTTCTCTTCTTCTCTCCTTCTCTTCTTCTCTTCTTCTCTCCTTCTCTTCTTCTCTCCTTCTCTTCTTCTCTCCTTCTTTTCTTCTCTTCTTCTCTCCTTCTCTTCTTCTCTCCTTCTCTTCTTCTCTCCTTCTCTCCTTCTCTCCTTCTCGTCTTGTCGTCTTCTCGCTGAGGGAATCCTCGTCGAGGGTGTGTCCCGCTCCACATTCCTGGTCGGCCTCAGAGGAATGTCTCGTTCTCCAGCTCGGGCAGCTTGATGTTGATCTCTGTGTTGTTGTTGTTGTTGTTGTTGGAGGAGCAGCCTGTGGTAGGATCAGTTTATACAGATGGTTTCAGCTCCAGCGTTGATTATTTTATACACAAGTTTTTACACTTTTGGAGTTTTGCTTTGACGCAGACGAGCTGAGGGCTGAATGTAGAACGCACAGATATGAAGTGAACAGATTTCTCCTGCAGATAAAATAAAAAGACGCCCTGCTGAAATCAAACGAGTGATAACGTGATTTCTAAACGAGCAAACAGCAGTCGAGTTGTTTTGGTCTCTGACTTGTGAATCCAGTTTCCTCTTGCTTTCTTTGGACCTCACGTTCATCACAAACTCCCTTCACTTCATTCAGCTTTTATCAAAGACTGAAGAGTCCAAGAAAGCTCCTGCGTCCTCTCTTTGATGAAAGTAGTAGTTGCTCTCAGGTCTCCCATGCAACTGATCTACCTTAAATCTATTCACCCCTCCATCTCCCGTCAGCGTTCCCGGCTCCTCCTCAGACGATCACTTCACCTCTCTCTGACCCGTATCCGGGTGTAATTTGTAACATACCGGGTTCCAAACAAGCTGCAGATGTGGGATGATGGTTAATGTTTTGTTTTCCCAGCCTGCCGGATGATTACAGATGTGGGAAATCCTTGGGGCCGGTGGAGTCGCTTCAGGAACATCCACAGCAGGCGGGGAAGATCCTGATTGGCTACAGCCGCGGCCTGGTGGTGCTCTGGGATTTAAACACCCGGCATGCAGAGCAGCTCTTTCTGGGCAAACAGGTACAAAATAAATTCACCTTTTCCTTTTCCTATAACCCCTCTGTTACGCTTCTTATCATTCATACATGTGTGTGTGTTTGTGTGTGTGTGTGTGTGTGTGTGTGTGTGTGAGCAGCAGCTGGAGAGTCTGGTGTGGGAGCGCTCTGGAAACTTGTTCGTGAGCTCACATAACGACGGAGGATACTCGGTGTGGACGGTCACTGACGGCAACACCAACAACCACCAACCGGTGTCCTCGACCATCCCGTACGGTGAGAGACGAATAGGTTTCACACACACACACACACACACACACACACACACACTGCAACTGTTGGTGTTTCCCAGCATGTATCTGTTTTAAGCACACAGTCATCCTCGTCCACACAGACCGTGACTCACAGTGACCTCATGGACCGGGGGGGGGGGTCTCTGTGTTTAAAGCTTTAAGATCTCCTGCTGGAGATTCCTCTCACTTAACTTTAACTTTACTCTTCCCTGTGATTTTATCTCAGAGAAATCAGAGTGCAGTTTGTAAAAGTTAGAGTCTCACCTGAGTGTCTTTGAGGTTTTTAATCCCTGTGTCTGATTCAGGTCCGTTTCCCTGTAAGGCCATCAACAAGATCCTGTGGAGGACGACTCAGGCGGGGTGAGTCCATGAAATAATAAAGCTTTGTTTACAATAAATCTAAAAAAAAGTTACTCCCATATGATTGTGTTTGTGTAATGTTTAGTATCATTATGCTATCATCATTATGTTAAAGCTTGATGAGCAAAATTCTACATCAGAGGATTAGGGCCACTGGAAAAACAGTTTTTGGGAGGTAATGCTGCTAAAAAAATTACGTTTCTTTTTAAATTTTGGACTTCAATCTGTGAATTCAGAGACTAAATCAAGAGTTCTACAATCAGAAGTCAGAATTTCAACATTCTTGAATTTTGAGTTGGAAGTTAGAGTTCCGGGAATCAAAGTCAGCATTCAAGAAATCTGAGTCAGAATTCTGGATTTTTTTAGTCGGAATTTAGAATTCTAGAACGTTGACTTTGAAATCAGAATTGAAAGAAAAAAAATGTCAGATCGGGGGAAAAAGAATTTGTTGGCCTGGCCTCCTAAGTGTTTTTTCAGTGGCCCTAACCTTCTTCTGTAAAGTGGTCTCTCTAAATCAGCAGGTCATTAAAATAGTTATGAAATCACTTCTTCTTTACCACCTAGTTATCACCCAGATGTTGAATTGTCTAAAGTTCCAATATCACGCTCATCTCAAGGTTTTATCGCTCTGAAACGTCTGTAGTGTCTTTTCATGATTTAAAATATAAAAACTTTTTATGAATTTTACCCAGGTGTTTGTGAAAGGAGAATTCAGGCTCTGTCTCTTTAAGACCTCACTCTCTTAAGCCCACTGTCTTCTGATTGGTCAGAAACTTGTGACTTTGTGATGTCACAAAATCTCCAAAGTAGAAAAAACTGTGTGAAGTCTGTCGTTCAGAGCAGCCTGGTTACTCAGACATGCAGTTCACTACTGATTTCAAACTTTGCCTTCGTTTAGTTTGAATAATTTAATACCTCCTCTTTAAGATTTGTGATTAAAGTTCACAACATCAGTCAGTTCAAACAAAACAGGAAGCATGACTCATGCTGGCTGACACCGATATATTCTGTGCTGCAGATCTCCGGTGTTGTTGTACAGCGGGGGGATGCCCAGAGCGAGTTACGGTGATCGTCACTGTCTCACTATCCAGCAGGACAAAGAGCACGTCACTCTGGACTTCACGTCCCGGGTCATCGACTTCTTCACAGTCCACAGCACCGAGCCGGAGAGCGGTGAGCGGCTGGATGATGATGCTGATGAGCGTGTGAGCGTTTCTATGAATAATACTCTAAACATGTCTCCTCATCTTCCAGAGTTTGACGAGCCGTCTGCGTTGGTCGTGCTTCTGGAAGAGGAGCTGGTTGTGATCGACCTGCAGACCCCCGGGTGGCCCTCTCTGCCCACTCCCTACCTGGCCCCTCTGCACTCCTCGGCCATCACCTGCTCCTTCCACGTCTCCAGCGTCCCGCCCAAGCTGTGGGAGAGGCTGGTGAACGCCGGGAGAGCGCAGCAGGGTCGGCAGCATGCACACGGGGTGAGAAACACACACACACACACACACACACACACGCAGTCACACACACACACACACACACACAATTAACAAGCGGGTCATGGTGAAGAAGACAGTTATTATTATTTATTTATAATTATCTTTGTGGTTTGATCACTGAGAGTCTGGATATGACGCGTACGATCAGTAGAAACTGGAAATAAGTGATTTAAAATGTAGTTTTATGTCAGTAAAAATACCCTAAAGGAGTGAAACTGATGTTTTTACTCGTGGTTCGACCTCGGCTCACCGGCTGGCGGCCCAACAGACTCAAAGAAACCGCACAGTGTGACCATCAGCCTGCTGTGAGTGTGATAACTTAAAGAGCAGGTGTGGGCAGTTTAGGGCTTAGTGAAGGCTTTGTTGCTTAGATCAGCTGTTTGATGACTGGCAGATTAGACTCCACACTCGCGCACACACACACACACACACGCACACACACACACAAACACACACACACACAAACACACACACATAAACACACACAGCTGGTACGCTCGTAAATCATCAGTCTGAGCCAGGGCCACTGGCGCTCTGCAGACCCAACAGAAGCAGAGTGTGTGTCTGTGTGCAGAGTTCTTCTTGGTGTCAGGGTTTGTGAAGTTGAAGTTAAGATGGGATGAAAAAGCAGAGCAGTGTTTGTTCCTCTTGCAGCTCTGCAGTGTGATGAACTCTTCTTCTATCTGTGTGTGTTTGTGCAGAGTTGGCCCATATGTGGAGGGAAGAGCCTGGCACCTTCCATCAAACAGCAGGAGCTGCTCCTGACAGGGTATCTGCACACACACACACACACACACACACACAGCCCGCTCTAACACACAGTATTAATATATATAGCACAGATCTGTTGCTTTCTAGTGAATGTATGAAGATGTTTTTGTTTTCATGCACTGCAGCAGAAATAAGAACACAAACACAGGAACAGTTTGTCTCTTCATGTTGCACGGTTGATGCAGAAACACCTTCAGAAGTGTTAGAAGCTCTCAGTGTGTCTCTCCCTCTGGTACCTGCAGAGGTGTGTGTGTGTGTGTGTGTGTATCTGAGCAGGATAAAGACAGTCTTTTTCATCTGGTGCGTTCACAGACACGAGGACGGCACCGTGCGTTTCTGGGATGCATCAGGCGTCGCTCTCACCCCGCTCTACAAACTCAGCACGGCCAACGTCTTCCACACCGACTGCGACCCGTGCGACGAGCCACACGACCCCGGCGACGACCCCGACATGCAGCAGGAGGAGGAGTGGCCCCCCTTCAGGAAGGTGAGGACCTGAGAGAAGACTGTCAGTGTCTTTCTCTTTAATGGTCTGGTGGTTTGGTTTCCAGAGTCTTTGTTTCTCTGGGAGGACCGGTTTCTTTGAAGGATGGTGGTTTTGTTTAACGGCCTGTTTTCTGCTCAGAGTCACTTTTATAGGAAGTGATCGGCGTCAGGAGCGGTTAGCTTCGTTATTCAGTCGCAAAACACTCATGAAGATTTGAATCAGCTGTTTTTACAGCTCAGACTGTCTCAGGGTTTTTACTCTGAGGGGAGGATCATCGTGTCTCTAACGTCCAGAGATAACAGCGTTCACACGGTTAAAAGAAGGAAACGCATTCTGAGTGATATTCAAAGTGAAACTAGGTTGAATCAGTCATTTCTTCTTTTACTCCTCTTTCTGTGGTCTCCCTCCCTCCCTCTCTCTCCCCCCTCCTCTCCTTGTGTATCCTGTGGTAACAGAGCTGCATGTTCAGGAATTTGGCCCTCATATGGGATGAAGAGCCTTTCCCTTTTTTTCCCCCTGCCGTAATGAAAACCAGACCCGTCAGCCCACTCTTTCTCTGCATCCCTGAGTGTGTGAGTGTGTGTGTGTGTGTGTGTGCATGTGAGTGTGTGTGTGTGTGTGAGTGTGAGTGTGTCTGTGTGTGTGTGTGTGACCGACTTCTACTCCTTCTCCTGTGAGAGGGGATTCTATGTGAATTCCTCCCGTGTGTGTGAGAGGCAGATTAATGGGCATGTTTTGCTGAGTGTGTTTGAGGGGGGGAGGATTGTGTTGGCATTTGTCTGACAATAAGATTAAAGAAGCTTCCGGAGAGGACCGAGGAGATCTTCAGGGGAGCGTTTCAACCTCAATCTGCATAAACTCTGAGTGTTTGTTTCTAAATGTGTGATCAGAGCGACCACAGACTGTCCTAGAAACAAGTCTCTGCATCAAGAGAGAATAAATGTGAAGCATTAAGCTCTTCTTGAAGCGTCTCATGTTCTGTGTTTTCCATGCAGGTGGGCTGCTTCGACCCGTACAGTGACGACCCTCGGTTAGGCATCCAGAAGATCAGTCTGTGCAAATACAGCAACAAGCTGCTGGTGGCTGGAACTGCTGGACAGGTAAAGAGGATCCTCTCTTCTCCTCAGACTTTAAAACGTCCTTAAAGATAAAATATAAACATGTCCTTCATGTTGTCTCTCCCTCCAGGTGATCGTTCTGGGTCTGAGTGACGAGCGGTCCGATCACACGGTGGACGTGTCGGTTGTCGACCTGCTGCAGGACCGGGAGGGTTTCACCTGGAAGGGCCACGACAGGCTGGAGCCGCGTCTGAAACCCGCCCCCTTCCCTCCGGGCTTCCAGCCTCTGGTCCTTGTGCAGTGTATGCCGCCGGCCTCCGTCACCGCTGTGGCTCTGCACGCCGAGTGGAACCTGATCTCCTTCGGGACGAGTCATGGATTCGGACTGTTCGACTACCACAGACGAAATGCTGTGCTGGCAAGGTACACACACACACACGCACACACACACACACACACACACACACACACACGCTCAGGTTGTTAGTTCTCAGGTTCTCTATCTCTGCTGCTCTTCTTCTCTTCAAGGTGTACTCTGCATCCGAACGACTCCTTGGCGATGGAGGGTCCGCTGTCCAGAGTCAAGTCCCTGAAAAAGTCTCTACGGCAGAGTTTCAGACGAATCCGCAAGAGCCGAGTGTCGGGGAAGAAACGCACCATCACCACGCCAACCAGCAAGGTACAGCACCGCCTCTGTGTGGAGGAGGAACGGCGTGTAGAGGACACAGAGAAGGAAACAATAAAACAATAAATAATCAAATAAATAAATTCAAATTAATAAGTCAATTAAAATTAAAACTGAAAAATAAAGTAAAACTATCAATGAAAACTGAAATAATAAAATGATAAATAATAGAATAGTTACTTTCAAATTAATTAGTTGAATTAAATAAAAAAAGATAAATAAAATAAATTGAAACATAAATGAAAAAGGAAAAACTACAATAATAAATAATCAAATAAATAAATTCAAATTAATGAATTAAATTAAATAAAAATAGATAAAATAAAGTAAAACTATAAAAATACAAAATCTAATAATAAAATAATAAATAATTACATTTAAATTAATAAGTTATGTTAATAAAAATAAATAAAGATTAAAGGTGAATTCAGATTTAATCAGGTCTATAAAGTGAGTTTTAAGAAGTGATTTAAAGACTTGTCTCTGTTTCTGCTGAATCACTCGTTCATTGTGTGTCGTGTCACGTTCAGGTCCAGGAGGCGAACGCTGCTCTGGCGGAGCAGGAGGACGTGGCTCCGGTGCAGAGGAGGATCGAACCTCGATCAGCAGATGACTCTCTGTCCGGAGTCGTGCGTTGTCTCTGCTTCGCTGACACGTTCCTGCGTGACGGTGAGTTTACACGAGAGCTGAGTGTCGAATCAGTACCAGTTAAAATCACGCTCCTCAGGGTGCTGGTGGTCTAACGGTCTAAGCGCCCCACGTATAGAGGCTAAAGTCCTCGTCACAGAGGTCGCTGGTTCAACTCCCGGGAGGTCAACCATTCACTGCATGTCTTCCCTCACTCTCTACTCCCCACATGTCCCGTCTCTCTTCAGCTGTCTGTCAATAAAGGCCCAAAAACATAACTTCAGGTTTCTGATGCTGTTACCGTTCTGTGTTTCCTCCAGGTACTAACCACGGCCCCACGCTGTGGGCGGGGACTAACTCAGGCAGCGTTTACGCCTATGCTCTGGAGGTGCCTGGAGTCGGCTTGGGGCGCGTCAGTGAGCGCGGTGGAGCGGGCGAGGGCAGCGTGTGTGTGGAGGCGGTGCTGGGGAAGGAGATCCAGCTGATGCACAGAGCGCCCGTGGTGTCCATCTCCGTGCTGGACGGGCGAGGGAAACCGTTACCTGATCCCTACGAAGCCTCCCAGGACCTCGCCATCGCGCCGGATATGACCAATGCTCACTCTGTCCTCATCGCCTCCGAGGAACAGCTGAAGGTGAAGGCGTGGAAAACCTCTCAAAGACTTGTGTGACCTGTCTTCACGACAACCGAAGACTGATTCCACTCCTCCTCTCCCTCTCTCTGCAGGTGTTCTCCCTCCCTAAGGTGAGCGCTAAGACAAAGTTCAAACTGACGGCTCATGAAGGCTGCCGGGTGAGGAAGGTGGCCCTGGTGGTCTTCAGCTCAACCGCTCAGGAGGACTACAGTGAGCACACGCTGGTCTGCCTCACCAACTTAGGAGACATGCACCTCTTCAACATACCTGCCCTCCGACCTCAGGTGGGATGTTGGAGCATGGTTTGTG
>NC_048291.1:27497430-27752111 GCF_009762535.1 Notolabrus celidotus
CATCAAATATTAAACAGACGTCCCCCGGTTGTGTCTTTGTCACTAACTCACACCGGGGGGTAAAAATCCTCAATGAAGATGAGACAGATGCATGGAGGTGAGGAGAGCTGGTTCATAAAGCACACCTGCTGCAGGTAGAGACCAAGCTAACACTGAGCCCCTCAGATCATAACTCAGCCTGTCACAGGAAGTCATCACACCATCTTTATAAAGACACACAGCACAGGGGGAAACATGGATTTAAGATGTTCTTTTGTCTGGGTCTGACTCTGTCCTCTTTGTGTCAGTCTTACAGGGAGGGGCTCAGGTGGTCTGGATGGACTGGATTTCAGTGCTGGACCACAATCATCTCCCATCAGCCCCCTGAGGAGCCCCCCCGGCCTGCACTCTGCACTCTCCTGTTCGCCTGGCTCACCCCAGGAGGAAAGCCTTAAAATGAAGAAGAAGAAGAAGAATGAAAGCATCACAGACTCTGGACTCATCAGTCTTCTTTCTTCTGTGACCACTTTGGAAACACGACGCCGCCTCACACTCACACAGACGGACGACAGCCTGGTGCCTGGACGACCTCCTGATGATTCACGACCTGAAACTGGGACCAGTCTGCGATCATTCCTCCAGACCACAAACAGACGCTCGTGTTTTTATTTTTCTACCCCACAGCTCAGAGTCCTGCTGGGACCGGTCTGAGGTTTCCCCCGCGGCTCAGACTCAAAGTGTCGTCGCTGATTTGACACGAACACTCTGAGGACGTGTGTGGATTGTTCTCACAGAGCACACGGACGGACAGAGAGACGACTGTAGAGGACGAGGAAGTGAGACGAGCGGAGGAAGTATTTTAAATATTTGACGATTGGAAGCCGTAGCATTCGTTCAAACGTCACCACACACACACACACACACACACACACACACACACACACACACACACACACACACACACACACATGAAGGATTTGTATCACAGATAAAACCAAGTAACAGAATAATGAAGGTGATTTTTACTGCAAAGATTGATGCTTTATTAAATGTATTTTGTACGGAGTTTAAAGAAAGTAAAGATGTGAGAGAAGGGATGAGAGGGAAACAGACGGAGAGGGAGGAAGAGGAGGAGGAGGAGTGAAGCAGAGGGAATATTTTTGAGCCTCTTTTTGCTAAACGCATGTCCTGCAGATCCACTCTTCATTCTTTATCTGCTCATCAGGCTTCATCATTCAGGTACGGAGGAGGAGGAGGAGGACGAGGACGAGGAGGAGGGCGGTGATGTCACATGAAGCCTAAAGGTACGACACCTGCAGTGACATCCCTCCTTCAGATCCGATCCTCACGTTTAACGGACGAGAATAATCAAATGAATCTTTTAAAGATAAAGTGAAGGAGGAGAGAGAGGAGTGTGTAAAGGTCTGCAGGTCTCCCTCCTCCCTCCTCCCTCCTCCCTCCTCTGTTTTTCATCTCATGCAGAATCCTCTTCGTGACGGGACTCAGGGAAGTGATGTGAGAGAAGTGAAGTCAGTGAATGAAGTGTAACGTACTGTGTACTGAGACGCACCCACGACAGCGGTTCTCTTTCTTTTGGTATCTGTGAAAAGGTGCATTCTGGGAAAATTTGTGCTACATGCAGAGCTTTGGTCACCAGTGTTTTTAACCTTTTATAAAAAAAGAAGTTTCCTGTGTAATAAAATATATACAGCGTCTTTAATTAGTTTACAGAAGACAGGTTTATGACTGCAGACCGATGTAAGCGTTGGAGTGTTTAGGACCTGCTCAGTATTCACGACGTTAAAAAGGGACCTCACCATGAACTAATGTAGCTCAACACGTAGGAATAACGCTTTTTACTTTGGGTTAGCTTCTCGGTGCTCGGGTTAACTCCTAACCATTTGATGCTACAGCTAGCACAACTTACCTTTTTAATTTCACTCTGAAGAGGAGTGTGTTTCTTTCTGTCGTTCAGTTTGTGTGTAGGATTTATATTTGGTCATTTAGCATTTTGGCTGAAGAAGAATTGTGAATGTTAATAAAATGATATACTCTCTGAGCGACTCGTCTGGTGTTTGCTTTGAACTGGAGATGGAGAGTGAACTGTACATGAGTTCTCCACACCTGAACTATATTAATGCATCACCTGCAAAACTTCTGCCTAACCTCTCAATACATTCCTCTGTCCTGGGATACTTCTGCATCCACTCAACACGTTTAGTTTCCTCTAAAACATTCACAAAACATTTTCATTTCCTTCCAATACTTCTCTGAACCCTCATAATGTGTAGTTCCCTTCCTGGCACCACCTTTCTGTTCCCCTGCAATACTTTCATGTTTATTAGAATACTCTGGAAATTCTCTGTTTGATAAAATACTTCAGATCTCAACATGTTTTTCTTTCACTAGGAATATTTTTGCATCCCTGGCAGTTTAAGTTTATTGCTATATTTTTGTTTTTCTTGCAATCCTTCAATTAAACTAAATAAATTTGCATTCCCTCACAATATTTTTTTGTATCTAGCAACATTTTTCCAGTCCCTCCATATTTTTTTTATGTGAGGGAATACTTTTATAAAAACAGTTGTGTGTTCCCTTGCACAATTTTCATCCTCTGGAAACACGTAAGCATCCCCTAACAATAAGTTTTGTATTCCTAAGATAAACTTTTTGCATTCCCTCAAAGTTTTTATTGTTTTTGACCGAATGCATCAGCATCAGATCTCAACATGATTTTCTTTCACTAGAAATATTTTTTCATTCTCTTGCACAACTTTTTTTATTGCAATATTTTTGTTTTTCTTAATTATTCTGCAATGAAACAAAACACATTTGCTTTCCCTCACATATTTTGTTCTGTTCCATTTTAATGTTCCCCACAATTCATTTTGCATTCCCTAACCATACCTTTGTATAACCTTGGGATACTTTGCGCTCCTTTATTATATTTTTCCATCCCCCAAGTAATACTTTCCTGTTTATAACAACACTTGTGTTCCCTTGCAGTATTTTTCATCCTCTGGAAACACTTTTGCATCCCCTTACAATTAGTTTTAAATTCCTAAGATTCATTTTTGCATTCCCTCAAAGTTTGACTTCAGCATAAGGTCTGAACATGTTTTGGTTTTACTAGTAATATATTTGCATTTTCTTGCAAACCCTTTATAATCCCTCATTGCAATATTTTTCTTTTTTTCTTGCTATACTTCTGAAACACTACAAAATAAATGTGCATTCCCTGCTTAAACTTTTGTGTCCTAGTGATATTTTTCTATTCCCTTGCAAATTTGTTCTGTTCCCTTTCAATCTGTTCCCTACAATTCATTCTGGGTTCCCTCACAATGCTAATACTCTGTGCACTCTTGCAATATACTTCTTTCAGGCTACCTCACAATAATTCTAATCCTAAAAATAACATGCATACCCTGACAATGATTCTGTCATCCTGCTGTATTCTCCATTACCTTACAATACTGTCTCTTTCCCTTACAGCTCTCTTCTTTCCTCTTATTTTTCTCTCCCTCTGTGCAGTCTATCGATTTTCTCTACAGCTTATCTCAGTTCAGTTCAGGGCACTAGTATGAGCCGGCTCATTGAATTACACACAGAGTGACTGAAAGTGAACCTTAGATGGATTCTTTGATCCACAAGCCTCCAGGAGAAATCTGCATCATGCTTCTCTGCAGGCTCAGATCTCACACTCAGGATCCATCATTAATTAGTGGTTGAGCATTACTTCAGATGTATGTGATGACACTCTTACACACACATGCATCCAGTGTGTGTGAATGTGAATCAGTGCCTTTGGTTTTGACGCATTCTGTAAAACAGCTGCAGTACCAGGAAGTCACCAGCAGGGGTCGCCTTATCTCCCTGTAACACTTCAGATGTGTTTAGATCGTAAACAACAACCCTTCATGTTATAATGTAACACGTCTGCATTAAAATAAAGGAGATCAACATTCATGCAGGATCTATTATCCCAGATAAACCCCTTTACTGTCAGTGTATGGGTGAACTCTGACTCAGCTCTGTGGCTATTTACTGTAAACCACGTGACTTTCCCTGTGCCCTCTTCCGGGATCAGAACAGGAACGCCCCCTTAATTAGTCCTCAGCTGTCTTGTGTTTGTCCTGGTGTGTACAGAAGTTTCCACCAGGGAAACCACCCTCAGTGTGTGCGAGGACCTGACTGAGCTGCCTGCTTCTTCACTCCCCCTAAGACAAGGTAAGACCCGGGGAACTAGTCCACCCCTCAGAGCTCTCTGCAGAACCTCATTAAGAAATCTGCAACTTTACAACTTTGTTACATAACGTCCAAAATGTGTGATTTTGAAAACTTCTTCAGATGCTAAGTTAAAGAATATCATGTTACCATGAATTCGGCATGATTGGGATACACAGAGAAATACTTTATTGAACAATAACAGAACTTTGATCAGTTCTGTGACAGCCTTCAGACAGCAGCTTTAGGAGCGTCTAATCAGTGCAGACTGGGCGGTGTCATGATTTAGAATGAAGACATATGAGGCGCGTGGGCTCAGTGGGGGTTATAAGTACACGCCGTACTAAACCTAACTTCTTAAAGATTACAGACATGTTGAAATCAGTGTTGTGCAAAGTTTTAGAACTCCCTGCTAAGACATAAAACATTAAATCTGCTTATTTATTAATGGGGTTTGGTTTTAGCTTTATTTGGCAGCACAATCAGGAAGTTGTCTCTGGGCAGTAATTAATTTTCCTACATGAGCAGATATCAGGCATGGTGTACAGTATGTGTGTTCCTAAGGCCATAAAGAGGAGGATCTGTGGAGTCAGGCCTACAGTGCAGAGTCAATCCAGATAGCATGATGATGCTGCTGATGTAGTTTGCATAGGGAAACAAGCAACTTGTAAGGAGGGAGCAGGAAAAAGGAACCTCCCAGCTGTGTACCACATGACTGGGATATGACTCAGGATGTATATCTGATTTATACACTTGGATCAGAGCCTCACAGTCTTAAAGAGGAACACTGAAGATGAAGAAGAGGCATTCAGATTAAGATGTGTTTATGACTCTTCCTCTTTATTGTTGACAGAAAATGCCAACCCACACTCGGGTGTTTCCTGGTTGGAGTAATAAACTGTAATCATTAACGCAGCTCGGTAACAATCACTTCATTTGATCCTGTCCGACTCGTTCTGCCTGTCACCAAACTGTTCATTAATCAAGATTAGACTCTGTTGTATTAGAAGAACATGTCATTAATGTAAAACCGATATCTGCAGCCTCACCTGTATTAAATACTTCACTCATTAGATGGACTCTTCTACTGATGGACTGATTCATCTCTCCTCTACAGCAGTGAGTTTAGACACTGGGAGTGGGCTTGGAGTTTGTTGCAGCCGTTTGTGCATAAATAATAATCCTTTAAAAGGCTTAATAAGAAAGAGTTTGTGCATGAGTTTGACATTTGACGTGAACAAACCTGCAGACGGTCAGTGGATCTGAAACATGAGTCACAGAAAACAAAAAGAGGACTCTTGTTTATTTGGCTGCCCTCACAGGGAGCTCATTGTGTGTCGAGAGAAAGACGACTCTGCACAAACTGAGGGAGTGAAGTTCAGGTATTCAGGGTGACACACCTGCTACACACATGACGGGTGATCCTCTCCGTCCCTGTGCACACAGAGCATTAAGTGTCCCGGCCTGTGAAAGCTGCGTTAAGTAAACATGTGAATCCTTTGAAACATGAAGACAGGAGTGAGTACAGACCAGAGGAGGGGAGGAGGGTCAGGATGTTAAACACAAACTTTAGTGTAAATCTGAGAGGGAGGAGCTCTGCATGAAACAAACAGCTGCTCTTCATCATGAATGCAAAATAGGATCAGAGTGTTTCCTACCAAAGCTTGTGCTCAGCTACATTTGAGGAGGGAAGGATGTCCTTTTAGAAACTTCTAAGATCTGACCCCAATTTAAAGATTTCACACTAACACGTCACTGATGGGCAAAAAAGAAAACTTGGAACCCAAGCAGGGAAGGGAAGTGACTCTGAGATTAAAGAGTGTCCTGCTCATCATCAGCAAGAAGTGCAACACACACACACACACACACACAGACACACACACACACACACACACATCTGACCGTCTCCCTCTGTCGTCTCTCTGCAGCTTCCAGCTCTCATCATGTCTAAGAAACCAGGAAAGAGCCCCCCGGAGTTTGAGGGACCGGTGGATGCGTCAATCATCCGCATCCCGCCTCATCACTACATCCATGTGCTGGACCAGAACACCAACATCGCCCGGGTGGAGATCGGACCGCTCACCTACATCCGGCAGGACAATGAGAGGTCAGACACTAAACTGAATTATCCTGAGATGTGTGACGAGGCCGGAGGTTGATAACACGATTAGAAGAACAGCACCACGCTCAGACTGAATCCTTCCAGCTGTGCACATCTGGACAAAGTTTAATCTCACTCTGACACTTCTTTACTTCTCTGTGGACATGCAGACAAAACATGCAAATAAAGGGACTTTGCATGGCTCACAGAGGTGGATCAGAAACATGTAGAGATGGTTAAAGGAGCTGTGAGGGGTGGAGATGTTGAGACAGAGTTAGCAGCTTGTTTGTAAACAGACATTATTGTTAAAGGAGTAGTTTCACATTTTTAGGGTAGCATGAAGATCAGTTTAAAGTTACCAACATCAAGAAAACTGAATCTGTGAACTATTTCTACCGTACCGTCCTTTACGTCTGAATCAAAGGTTTAAAGAAGACACTTAAGACAGAGTTCCATCACATCTTTCCTCTCATGACTGATATTGATCCACGTCCAGACAAAGTGTTCAATCAGTTGTTTTTATCAAAAGAAGAGCAGCTGATGAAATCCTGACTCTCTCTGTGTCTCTTAATCAGATCAGTGTTATCAGTGACCGAGCACTCTGATATCTACAACACTGTTGTAACACACAAACACACAAACACACAAACACACACCTGCGTCTTTGATCAGGATTTACTGTAAGCTCCACTCAGTGATTTTATCTGCATACAAGCAGAGAAGTGTTTGCCTGAGCAGTCTTAAAAGACGGCATTGTAAGCAACTATGCATGTATCGATTGAATAATTGATTCTCCAGGATTCAGTTAATGTAGTCACCGGCCTGATCTCTGCCTCACAGTCAATATGACTCAAAGTACAGACGCACTTTGTCTCACAGACGCTTCAGAGTGTGATAAAGTAACACACATGTTCCTGTTTTTACAGGAAACATTTACTTTAATTAATTGTTGTTAAATCTCTGAATCATTAAGATCATGATTTCATGTTTTCATAACTTAAAAAACTCAAAGCTCAGCAAGAAGCCTGAATATAGCATGTTAGCATGATCTTTAGTGATGACAAGCTAGTATGCTAACAGAAATTAGTGTTGCAGAAATTGTTTGAGATTTTCTAAACATGAATCTAGATCGGGGCGCTGGTGGCCTAGCGGTCTAAGCGCCCCACATACAGAGGCTACAGTCCTCGTCACAGGGGTCGCCGGTTTGATTGCCGGCCACAACCATTTCCTGCATGTCTTCCCCCTCTCTCCACTCCCACACTTCCTGTCTCTCTTCAGCTGTCCAATCAAATAAAGGCAAAAAGCCCCTAAAATAGAATAGAAATATCATCTCTAGTTAGCCTAGCTTAGCATCTGGACTGAAAATTGAAGAATAGTTATTGTAAAAGTCGACCTCCACATACTTATTAGCATGCTCTATCTCAATCATTACAACCTTCTACAAACACTTATTCTCTCAGAGGACATCATCTCATCCCGCTCCCTCTGGCGTTTAAACAGTTACATTTAGATTTCTTAAACATGCTATTTTTCATGTAAGCATTTAACACACTGGTGTTGCAGAAATTGCTAATGCTAAAGCTGCTCCACTTTTGGAGGAAACGATCCTGCGTTCACACAGAAGACCTGAGAGTCTGATTAAAATAAAGTCCCAAAAATAAAGCTGTTTAGCTTTTAGCTAGCTAGCAAGAAGTCAAACTAGCTTTGGAGCAACAGACTTTTATTTGTATCCAGTTCTCAGTTCAGCCTGAGCGAAACAGAAACTTTTACCACCGTGTTCCAACATCTGATCAATGACCTGAGTTACAGTTCTGATGGTCTGGTTCAAGCTAGCTAACAAAAATAAGGATCACATTACTGAAACCAAAGATTTATTCACAGTGAAATTAAAAACTGTAATCCTCATAAAGAAATCTAATGATGCATAAACTCTTATGTATCTCGACATGTATGATAAAATGCTAATGATAAATGCTAACACCAAATTTGCTAATTTACCATTAACACAGTACAAATAAAACATTGTGTTTATAACCAGCAGCTGTCAACAACAATACAAATGTGTTTGTGTGTTTGATCGTCTTCATAATGACCCCGTGTTCTCCTCCTCAGAGTCCTCTTCGCTCCCGTTCGGATGATCATGGTTCCTCCGCGTCACTACTGCGTGGTCGCCAACCCTGTCGCCCGCGATGACGACAAACAGGTTCTATTCGACCAATCAGGTCAGGCCAAGCTCCGCCACGCCGACCTGGAGATCCGTCTCACCCAGGAGCCGTTCCCCCTGTACCCCGGAGAGGAGGTCCAGAAGGTCAGTGTGGTACCCGGTCTGTCCAAAGTCCTTTTTGCTCTTTATTAGGAACGTTCCTTCGTGTGTTGAACGTTCTGTGTTTGTGCGTCAGAACGTGACCCCGCTGCAGATCGTGTACCCAGACACCGCGCTGCGTCTGCAGGCTCTGCTGGACTTTGAGGAAGAAGGAGGAGATAAGAGAGTCGCTGGAGATGAGTGGCTGTTTGAAGGACCCGGTATGTTTCACCAGATATGTATCACATCTGTACTCTAACTTTAAATGTGTCTCAACTAATCAGTGCATTGCTGGTTTTGCAGACCGGTCAGCTGTTGAGTTATTCAACATTTAGTGCACACCTACCCTCAAACATCAGACCAGCTAAAGAGGTCTAGAATCACCACAGTTCTCCTGCTGTGGTGTCTTTTAAATTTTCACCCGGCAGAGCCAAAACAAACAAACACAATAAAATGTTTTACATTAAAACTTTGAGAAACTAACAAGATTATTCCTCATTTCATAAGTTGACTGTTGATGTCGTTTGTGTTTGTGAAATTGAATCTCAAGAAGTTTATCTTCAAAATTCAAAGTGAAGCTGTTTGTCACAACACAACCACACCAACTTCAAACTGACATCTTCACCATGTTTGCAACTTGTAGCACAAAAACCACATCTTTGATCTTTGAGTCAGGAAGTTTGTGGGCCAAAAGTTTCTTCCCCCAGCAGGTTTGCCCTCAATTTCCCATGAGAACTAGAACTCAGTAAACCATCTCTAACGTATGTGCATGGAACTTAAATGTGTTGCGGTTACTGCTGTGCTGCAGGAACGTACATCCCCAAGAAGGAAGTGGCTGTGCTGGAGACAATCAAGGCCACGGTGATCAGAGAGAACCAGGCCATCAGACTGAGGGCACGCAAGGAGGGAATGGACAGAGGAGGCACCCGCAGGGTCACAGGTAACACCAGCATGCAAACTCAGACCACAGAACATCAATTACAAACAGCAAAGTGAGCGGTCTATGTAAACTGCTTCAGCCCTGTTCTGTACCACGGGGGTCTTTGCACATGAAAGAAAGGGGAGGTGTGCTCTCCCCACATCAGGCTTTGGTATTCCACGTAGGCAAGTGGAAGGGGAAGGAGCTCTCAGAACAGAGCCAAGTGTCTACAGTGATTAGATAAGACTCCATAAGCAGAAATGAACTCAGTCAGGTTTAGCACTCTGACATGTACGTTTGTTTTCAGGTGAGGAGTGGCTGGTCAGTAAGGTGGGAGCTTACCTTCCAGGTGCTCACGAGGAAGTCATCGACATAGTGAACGCTTTCATCCTGACTGACAAGGTAACCTTAAAGTAGTTCCTGGATCTCTCTTCTAGAACAGGATCTGCTTTTTGATCTTAATTGGTTTCCTGTAAGGATTGAGTAACTCCAAAGCAATCCCTCTTAATTTAAGGAGTCTGTACCTGATAGGTATGTGGACACATGATGCCCTACAAAGTCTTCAGTAGTTGTCTGTGTATCTTTCAGAAAGCGCTCCATGTTCGCGCCCTGCGTCCCTTTAAAGACGCTGGCAAACGAGACCGCCGCACAGGGGAGGAGTGGCTCATCACCCTGGCAGACCGAGAGGCTCACATCCCCGCTGTACCAGAGGAGGTGGTGGGGGTGGTGGACGTGACCACTTTGAGCAGCAGGCAGTACTGTGTGATCCTGGACCCAGTCGGAACAGACGGGAAACCTCAGCTGGGACAGAAGAGGGTAGTGAAGGTAAGAAGCACTCTCCTTTTCTTCTCTGTTTGATCAAGTTCTGCGAGCTTTAGGACCATAAATAAATCATGATCTTAGTAAACCTCAGATTTGTGAAATAAAACACACCTGATGACCTCATCGCCTCATTTTTACTCTTTCAGGGTGAGCGCTCATTCTTCCTGCAGCCAGGTGAGAGCCTTGAACTCGGCATCCAGGACGTGTATGTGCTGTCAGAGGAGGAGGGTCTGGTGCTCCGAGCCATTGAGGCCTTCAATGACACTGAGGGGGTGAGGAGAAAACAAACAATATTCCTGCTTTAAAGGAAGAGTCATTTCTTGCAGAAGATTACCCTCTTTGTCAAGCTGCTGCTGCTTTCATACTTCATATTTTCTTTGTCCAAGCTGTAAAACCTGTAACGCCTCATCTGCTATCAACCACACTCCCTGATTCATCTTCACTCAACGCTTTGCTTCCCAAACTGCTTGGTCATTCACGGCCCTGTTAGATAAAACAACACACCACTTTAACACCTTAGTGATTTCCATAACATTTAAAAACCTCTGACCCAGTGGAAATGGAAATGAACAACTATTAATGCACAGCTGATATCAAGTTAAGTTTGTCAAGCTTTATTTATTTATAAAGCACATTTAAAACAACCTCAGTTGACCAAAGTGCTGTACAGTTATTAAAATACAATATAATCAGTTTCGTTGGTCAGTGAAGCTGAATTTTTCAGCTGTTAGTAATTAATTGTGTTAACTATTAATATAGGTAACTATGTCACTGTTTAGTTATTTCAAACTGCAGATTTAACACTTAACTATTAAGTTAATAACTGTAATCCCCCATAAAAGCAGACTGTTTGCATTCTATTGGACAGTTTCAGCTTCACCTTGAAATATTGGATGAAGAGCATCGTTATAATTAATGCTAACTCATCAAAATGATTCAAAATTTAGATTAATTTATTCATACAGTCTTTTTTTGTAGCCTGAATAAAATCACATTAAGGCATGACATTTAGAAGGATGACCTTTAAGAGGTGTCCTGGTGTTTTACATTGTTTTAGCAGCATGGCAGTGAATGAGGTTTTAAAAGGTTACCACTGTAGAGACTTCTACAAAACAGGAGTTTCATACAGCTGGGAAGCTCTACTAATGGGAACAAGTCAAATTTAGACCGGGTGAGGTTGTATAACAACATTCAGGAGGCGTGTTTCCACATACATGTGTATGTGCGTCTTTACAGAGTGCCACTACCAATATGGCGGCAGCGTTGACGAATGACTGACCCCGCTAGTCAATGCAGCATCTAGGTGTAGGCTTTGGTTACATGAGCAAATCATCTATTACTCAAGACCTCTGTTAGCTTGTCATTTATGCCATTTCTTCATCCTGGAGCTAACTATTTCAAATACTAGCAACACATCTGAACTGCTTCTGCATCTCTGAAGCTAGCTATTATATAGCCTAGCTTAATATCACATCTAATTGTCACCTAAACAAACTGTTCCTTTAATTATCCGATCATTTCAGCTGTTCTTTTATTACTTTGGCTCTCTTTCATTTGTTTGCTAACCTCTGGAACTCTTCATCCATCTCATTCATTTAGCTCATCGCTTACACTGTTTCTTCTGTTTTAAGCTAGCTCTTGTATTTGTTAATATTTCAGTGTTTATTTTAGCTTTTCAAGGTGTTTGCTTATCAATTTATGAACCTGTAATTTAAAAGATTCAACTGGCAGCTTCAGTGCTGGATTAGCAGTTAAATGATTAACTATTTTACATGTTACCGTCAGACGTTTATCTGCACTAATTGCTCTTGTTTCTGAATCCAGTCTTTGAAAGGAGAAACAGGAAGTTACTGGAGCTCAGAGGAATGTAGGGAGGAGCTGGACTAACTCTTTAACACATTATTTATACTTTGACTCCTCGTAAAGCTTGTTTTTGACACCAGTGGACCAGATTATAAAAACAAACTTAACACAGAGCTGTGTTTGAATGAACACCCGCCTGTATATTACCTGCCAGACAACTTTTACACACACAAAAAGAAGCGATAAGTCAGAGGCGTGTCTCTGTCGTCCTGTGGCTTAAGGTTTAAAGGTCCTGACAGCTCGGACCACACCTTACACAGATGATTGGTGTGTTTGGGTGTGTTTAGAAGGTGTGTTTTGTTGAAGCTATCACAGGTATTTCTCTGGATGGTGTTTGGTGGGAAAAATTGCACACAAGAATCCGGTTTGAGTCTGGTTAGTTTGTTACAGAGGAATTCTTTTTATTGGAGTCTTTCTGCTGACGAAGCTTCAGAGAGGTTCAAACTCCTGAAACATGAGACTGCTTGTGTTGTTGAGCAGGAGCCTGTGGAGGTTTTGAACACAGTGGAGAAATAAAACTCAGAGGATGAAGAGCTGACTTTTTTAATTCAGTAAAAATAAAAAATACCTTGGTCTAGTCTTGCAGGTGTTTTCTGAGGACCACATGGAGTGCAGTTTGGTGGGAATCCCAGTGAGAGACCAGGATTAGTTTGACCCAGTCCATTGCGCTGCAGTAAACTAGAGTTGAATGTTTGAGATGATTCTTCCCTTCACTGCACCATCTTCCCTTCCTAACCTTGCTAATCCATTAAAACCCCTACTCTGTTCTCTTTTCTCTCCCTCTTTAATTTTCATCAAACCTCATCCCATCCTGTCACTTTGATTTCATTCATCCACCTCTCACATTTCCCTTTTGCCATTTCTGGATTTTGTTGTCCTCTCAGTGCCCCTCTCCGACTCCCTCCTCTCCCCTTCCTTCTCCTCCTCCCTCCACCCCTCCTCCCCCTCCTCCTTCCCCTCCTCCGCCACTCCAATGCATCGCCACGTTAACCCTTCTCTCCCTCCTCCACCTGTCTCTCCCCCGTTCTCTCTGCCAGCGCACCGATGAAGAGGAAGAGGAGGAAGAAGCGGAGGAGGAGCGTAGGCAGGAGAGGGCAAAGCGTTCGCGCAGGAGCGGCGTCCACCGTCGCCCTGGAGACCGCTGGATGCTGCGTGGTCCCATCGAGTACGTCCCCCCGGCTGCTGTGGAGGTCATGCTGAAAAGACAGGCGATCCCTCTGGATGAGAACGAGGGGATCTACGTCCGTGACATCAAAACTGGAAAGGTAAGAGTCCGAGGCTTCAGGTTCTCTCTTTAAAGGAGTATGACACTTTTTATTCTCAGGTTTTCACACTTATTTTTATTAGAAGTCAACGGAACAAGAAGTTTTCAGCTCAAAGATAAAAGCTTCAACTTTATCTTGAAGGAGAATTCTCCAAACACATTTCAGACTAGTTACAGAGCTCCTTAGAAACTTGGGATTAAAGCAGGGAGTGGTTAGTATTTTACTGGAATCTCACCAGTAAACAGAATCCCTCCACAGCCATGAACCCAGTGCTTGTTTCACCATCAGTGTGTCTCCCTCTCTCTCAGGTGCGAGCAGTGATCGGTCACACCTACATGCTGACGCAGGACGAGGAGCTGTGGCAGAAGGAGCTTCCATCTAATGTCGAGGCCTTGCTTGCTTCTCCTCTGGACCCGCTGGCCGACCGCTCGGACCGGACCAGAACCGGAGAGGCCAAGCTGAGGGACAAGACCAGAGTGGTCTCCTACAGGGTCCCACACAACGCTGCCGTCCAAGTCTACGACTACAGAGAGAAGAGGGCCAGGTGAGACTCTGGTTCCCTGTCCTGGTGGAGGATAGTAAATGTTGGATCAACAGGCTGATGTGGTTTTGTGGCTGTGGTCTTGTCTTCAGGGTGGTGTTTGGACCGGAGATGGTGATGTTGGGACCTGACGAGCAGTTCACTATACTGTCTTTGTCCGGAGACAAACCAAAGAGGGCCAACGTCATCAAGGCAATCTGTCTCCTGCTGGGGCCCGACTTCTGCACCGACATCATCACCATCGAGACAGCTGACCACGCCCGCCTGCAGCTGCAGCTCTCCTACAACTGGTAACGACAACACGACAACAAGTCAACACGTCAACACGTCAACACGTCAACACGTCAACACGTCAACACGTCAACAACAAGTCAACAACAACACGTCAACATGTCAACAAGTCCCTCCAAAACTTAGTCAGGGTTGATTCAGTGATAAGAAACTGTAAGAAACGCCAAGCCTGTCATGCTCACGATGTCACGAGTTCCTTGAAGGCAGCATGAGTTAAAGGGAGCTATTAGCTAACTCAAAGCTCGGGGCAATATGAAGCGAGGTCGACTAAAGAAATAAGCTAATAGGATATAATGCTAAGCTTGGTAGACATTAAGATTGACTTTGATTCAAGGGAGAGCCAAAGCTAAGTCTAAGCTGAGCCAACAGTCAGCTCACTCCTGCTAAGATAAACTAGAAGGAGGATGAACATGAAGGATCGAGAGGCTCGCTCCACATGAAGGGCCACCAGAAGCATATGCTAAGCTACTTGGGCAGCAAAGTTAAGGATATCTACTCAAATGTATACATTTGTTTCTCAGGTACTTTGAAATCAAGGCTCCTGCTGAACCAGGTGAAGCAGCAGCTCTGTTCTCAGTTCCTGACTTTGTTGGAGACGCCTGTAAAGCCATCGCCTCCCGCGTCAGAGGAGCCGTCGCCTCCGTACAGTTCGATGATTTCCACAAGGTCAGTGTTTCAGTTCATTATCAGTTTGATTCTGTGATGCTCTGCAAAATTATTTCACTTATTTACCTTTCTGATCTTCTTTGTTTGCAGAACTCAAACAGGATCATCTGCTCCTCTGTGTTTGGCTTCGATGAGAAGCTCGCCGTTCGTCCCAACCTTCGTTTCAGCCAGAACAGGCTGGTGATCAGCAGCGTGGACATCCAGTCTGTGGAGCCCGTGGACCAGAGGACCCGAGACGCCCTGCAGAAGAGCGTCCAGCTGGCCATCGAGATCACCACCAACTCCCAGGAGGCCGCTGCACGGTCAGAAAAACACACCATCATGTTAATCATTTCTACAGGGGGTCGATAAGCATCGAAAAGAAACTCCCTTTCAGATAATCCTTCACTTAATTAATAAAAAGATATACTGTGAAGGGAAACTTTAAACATAAGGAGCTTGTTCGGCTTCATGAGATTCTCTCTCTGTGCAGGCATGAGGCCGAGCGTCTGGAGCAGGAGGCTAAGGGAAAGCTGGAGAGGCAGAGAATCACAGACCAGGCCGAGGCTGAGAGAGCCAGGAAGGAGCTGCTGGAGCTGGAGGCCCTCAGGTAATCACAGGTGTACAGGGTGTCAGTCTACTTTGTGACAGTCTGGTATGTCTTTATAGAAATATATATGTACACTAATCTAACCTGGCTCTGTGTGTTTCAGTGCTGCAGTGGAGAGTACCGGAGCTGCTAAGGCGGAGGCTCAGTCTCGGGCAGAGGCTGCTCGTATTCAGGGAGAGGCGGCCGTCAATGAGGCCAAACTGAAGTCTGAAGCTCAGAGGATCGAGGCGGTACGTACACAGCAGCCGTTACAAGAGTCTCCTTCATTTAACTCTAGAAAGAAAGAGAAGAAATATCACTGTTAACGCACTACCCATGATTTAGGTTATACATTTTATCGCCTGCTGGCTCAAACTACTACAAATAAAAGTATTAATCCTGCAGGATAGAAACCTCCAGGGTTAGAGGGCATCTCAACATGTGATCAAACTGTGGATGTCTTTGTGTGCATGCAGGAGGCAGAGCTCTTCAGGCTCTCAAAGGCTCGTGAGCAGGAGTTGAGCTACAAGCAGCAGATGGACGGTCTGGAGGTGGAGAAGCAGAAGAGTCTGGCTCAGATCGAGATCGAGCGCTTCGGTCAGATGGTGCAGAGTCTGGGCAGCGACACGCTGAAGGAGATGGCTCGAGCCGGGCCAGAGCTGCAGGTACGAACGCTCACTACCGACCAATTCATCCTTACCATGACGTTCTGACTACTTCCTCTACCATTACAAACATGAAGTTTTAGCACTAACTACTCTTAAAGGTCCTTCTTCTTACTCACTGCTCAGGCTTACCTAAGCAAAATCAAAATCTCTTCTTGGCTGTTTATCTGTGACACATTTTCAGGATTCAGACTTCAGACTAAATACCTTTCTTTCCTGTCCTCTCCAGGTGAAAATGCTGCAGGCTCTGGGCCTGAAGTCCACCCTCATCACCGATGGTACATCCCCAATCAACCTGTTCACCACCGCCAACGGCCTGCTGGGGGCGCTGCCAGGACAGGGACAGGGACAGGGCTAGTAAAGAGGAGGAAAAAAGAAGAGAGAGGAGAGAGAATAGATGTCCAAAAGTAAACCTCCACAGATTCTCTTTTTTTCTTACACCCAGTCAAAGCTCTGTGTTTCTGACGGGTGATATAAAAGCAAGACTATGTGCCTTTTTGCAGATTTAAAGATGCTCCTCGTGGGTTTGTTAAATCACATCAGAAACTGACTCGAGATCAATGTAGCTGTTTGAAAACTTCACTGTGAGTCGTCACAGTCTTCTGTAACAAAACATGCAGTGATTTGCACTAACTAGAAAAACTGTCCCAATGATGTAGTTCTTCAGGCTGGGAACTAAAATAAAGGCCAGGGACACTAAAGGAACATCATGAATGTAACAGGAAAGGGATTCAGTTAGATTAACGCTTCAGAACTTAAATGTAATGTAAATGAGAACCTGATGCTAAAGGGATCATGGGAATTAAAGTCTTACATAATGCTGTTTGAGAATATTTAGTTAGAGTTAAATAAATCAAGACTAGCTTTTGTAAACCTCTTGAAGGTTCTCTACAGGAGAACACTTATCAGTGTGAATATAAACTCCTCAAATTTAGAAAGCAGACTGAAAGACGTCTACATTTTCAACCACTAAGTGGGTTTTTTGCACATTAAAATTCTGATTTTTGAGAGTTTTTCAAGAGTTTACAAAGCTTGATGGAAGACAGAAGCAAAAATAAAAAAGTTTGCCAATTAAAAAGCCTTAAAATTTCCTAACTGGGGAAATTCTGTGTGGATTAATACAGATTAGGATATGCCTAATTTGTTGGATCGAATTAAGGAACTCTAACGTTTGTTTATGTAGGATCTTAGAGTTAATTTGAATTAAACTAAAAATCTTCTCAGTTATCTCGTTATCCTGTAGACCTTTACTTTCTGTGCAGGAAACTACATCTCCCATGATGCACTTCACTGACAAATAAAACTGTAGAGCTTCCCAAGCTTGTAAAAAACTACACAGATCACTGTTAGAGTTTAAAAAGGTTCCTACTCTTCACTAACATGAGGATTATGGGATCTGTGGTATTTTGGCGATCTTGCTTCAACCTGCATATTTTCCTGATCTTGCTCTTTCCTAAGTTTTAATATAACTTCCTTAAACTGACACACCTCCTTTGTGATTGAGTGATAATTAAAGGTTCGTGTTGTTCTCTAAATTTAATACAGTATCCTTCAGTTTCATGTGCAGAGGGCTTAAAGTGAACGAAATGCATCCTGGGAGATGTAGTTCAACATGTCCTCTTAAATCTGACTCTTACCTCCATCCTTGGTTTTCGACGTACTAACACTGTGATTACTGACACATTCAAGCTGCCCGCCTCTTACCTGACAATCCTCAGCTGTCTATCTCCTCTGTCACTCCATGTTTGCTGCCCTCCAGTGGCTTAAAGTCGCCAACCTCTTACCTCTTTCATGCTAACTTTTGCACTTTGACCTTCAGAAGAATCGAGAATCTGAGGTTTACTTTTGGACACCAATAAAACAACATGAAGAAAACCACTGGAATAAAGTGTGAACTGCATAACAAGAACTGTGCCTACAAACAAGCTGTTTGTTTAGTCGTATTGTCTGACAGGCTAAGATTTGTGTTTCTGCTTTGCACTACATGTAGAAGTGAGCCGGTGATGCTGATGTTTACATACTCTTTGTATGCAGAGTGATAAAATAAAGATGCAATAGCTGACTGCCTTTCTCTGCTAACCTAAGTGCTGTTGTTCCTCCACTAATGTGTGACGCCATTAAAGAGCTGCTGTCCACATCTTTGTCTCAGCTGTAGTTTACACTGGACTCTGTTTTACATAGATCCAACTCACTACAAGTTCAAAAAGTTTAAAAATTGCCTCAGTAAATGGCTTTTTATGGCGTCTGTGTCTGATCAAAGTACAGTACGTCTGCGTGGTTTATTCTGGGGTATTTTTAGCCTCAGGTTGTTATTCTAAGTGTCTGACGGCATCACACAAACAGTTCTTACATCTCCGTCTACAAAGCTCCAAGACCCTCCTGACAAAGATGAGCTATTTACAGAACGAGACCAGGTTTCACTGCTCTGATCAATCTGAGTCTTACTGTTGTGTAACTGAATCCAGACTAACCACGGCACTCACCTTTTTCCTGTAAGATTAAGCTTTCATGAAACTTAAATATATATGGATTCTGTATCATGATCCTGAGCCAAATCAAAATGTATAAAGAAAAGCAGCTTATACTACTATGTTCTACAAGTACTGACTTCAAACATCAAAACAGACCAACTGATTTTAAGACTAATTGACTTCTTCAGCTGAATTATTATAAACTGTTGTTTAGTTTGATAATAAAACACAGTACTCAGACATATCCTACTTCTATAGATGTCCAATAAACCCTACAATAAACCTCTAATCAGCTTCACTGCTCCTCATGATGAAGTGTTCAGACTCAAATGAAACAATCAAACATTAGACCGGCAGCAGTCCACTAGATGGAGCTCACAGGTCCAGAGAGGATGCTGCTCATGTCACAACTGTAACCATACAGCATGAGATGAAGAGGAACCACACCATGTTTCTTTAAAGCTCATGCAGACATTAATTACCACGTTAATTGTACTGCTTGTTTAGGTTTCCTCTGAAAATGTAAAAATGTCTGAAGAGAGCCCCGAAAACTTCACTAATTAGAAAAATCAGCCCCTCCTCTACGCTCAACCTGCATGCATGAAAATCACTACACATGTGCATCATGCCAAGAGCTACAAAAAAGCCTCTTAAGGTCATGGTGAAATCCTAACAGGAAGTCTAGAAATTTGAGTTGATTTGCCATTTTATCTGTGATTAATAGGGACCATATTTTAACATCGTTTTCCCGGGTTTCGTCAAATCAACTCCAACGTTGAAGAGAAAAATATCATCATGCTGTGTTTCTGTGTTTAAGGAGACTACATGTTTGCTATTCAGACCATAAAATAATCAGAAAATTATTACTCACATGAGAAGTTGACTCTTTTTCTTCTTTGTCTTCTTTTTGGAACCTGGAGAGTCGCCCCCTGCTGGACATCAAAGAGAATGCAGGTTTAATCTCACAGCTGATTACACAGCAGATATAAACATCTGTTTTCCTCTGCAGAGCTCAGTATCTTTGTGAAACTTTACATATTTTAATACAAGAATCTTTACACAAGTAGTTGAACATCAGTGTTTGTGAAGTAAAGCACCGGACTCTTTGGTTTCTTTGTTGTAATGTTCTTTAAAAGCTGCACAATGAGTGTTGCTGCTGTGATTAGGAGCGGACTCGTACCACAGGGGACATCGGGACAGGACTGCAGATCCAGCAGAAGAGGTGGCTCCTCCTAATTCAATTCATTGATCGGATAATTCAGTCAGGGGAAGATAATGAATCACTCAAGGTTGACTCTTATTCTCTCCAACTGTCTCCTCTTGTTTGTTTTCCTCTTTATCTGCAGTGATCCCAGATCGGTCCGCCCCGGCTCCGCTGAGGTTCTGACCACTTGGTATCAGTGGAGGGGGATTTAATCTGTTGGCGATACAAAGAAAGCTGCGGTTACAGATTATAGTTCCTGTGATAACCTCCTGGTTTGAGAGTGCAGTTCCTCGCGAGGCCACTTGAGGCTGCCTCCAAAAGGGAGTCAATCCTCATAGAACCTGTATTTAAAAAGTATTAAACAGGATTCTATTAAAGCAGAAGCTAGTATAGCATTCAAAGGTGATAGCATGGGTCTATTAAAGGTTTTGGAATCTATCATAGACTCTATGTGTGAATAAAATACTTCAAAATGATCAGCAGCAGAGGAAAGAGGAGATGAAGGAGCCTCACATCTCTGCACCTCACTACAGCTGCTGTGCTGTTCAACATGAAGCAGACAGAAAATCAGTAACTGTAAAGAACACAAGAACATTACAGATCAATCCCCCACAGAGCAGTCGGGTCAGAACAATGTGAGCGCTCCAGTTTGTCATCAAACACAGAAGCAGCTCCACGGTCCAATGGGAACAAACTCTGAGCCTCCAGTGAGCCAATAAACATCCTCAGAAACAGACAGGAAGCGTCACGCTGCAGACCTCAAGGTCAATGACGTGAGAGCAAGAAAATAAAGAAACCTTCAAGAAGGAGGGAAGTGCATGATGGGAGATTTACATCACCGACAGAAGAAGAAAGATAGAGAAGTTTAGTGAAGTGTTTTCATCTGTACCAAACTTACATAATCTTCCATTCCTTTAAGATTGAAACTATAAAACACCTTTTTAGCTTTACTTGTTATTTATACAGTTTGAAGATTTATAGAGGGGCTGCTAAACTAACATGTGAGCCAGGAGAAGCTAATAAACTAGATCATCTTAATGCACTGTTTGTTTTCTGACCTGGTGCAATCACATTTAGGAGTAAAAATCAAGTGATATTTCCTTTTTCGTATTGTAATGAAGTATTTTTCAAATCTTTTGGCTCTCAGGAATGATCTAATCCGGATCTGAAAAGCACAGGAACAGTGCTTTGGATCAGGATGACAGACTTTGTAAAACATGATGCCTATCATCAGCTGTCGCCATATTAGAAAAGCTGACTCAACCTAACGTTCGGTCGACCTAGCAAGAGGCAAAGAGGCGGGCCCAAGCGGCAACTTCCGGTCTCAAACTATGAAGCCCATGTGGAAGTGCTTAAAACTGCAGTTCTTCAAGCGTCCACTTGAAGCTGGCTGCAGAAACACTGAAAACCACATACACACCCATTCAAAGAAGACGATCTTTTCAGCATTAATAAACATGTTTACAGCCTGGTTCAAAAAACAGATTGGGTCTACGTCGCTAATCTCTTTATCGGCACACACTGTACGGGGGGGAATTTTTTTCTAACGTGACGGTTCAGAAGATATTAAGATTACAAGTTTTGCCCAAATAAGGACATGACTGACTTGATTGACCGGAGGGAACACATAGCTGTTGGCTAGGAGGTTCAAACCCCGCCTCTTTACCTCACACTAAGTTAGGTTGAGTTCAGCATTTCCAATATGGCTGCCGCCGATGATTGGCTTCAAAACAGCGCTCAGGAACAGATGGGTGAGAGGGCCTTTAGCCTCCTTTCTAAACAGCTACAGGATGCCATCTGTCAACCAAGCCAGCCACGCCCTTATTTGGGCAAAGCTCCTAAGTTAAATCTCTTAAAATTGAATTACTGATAAAGAAATGTATTCAGACTGAAATCGTTTTCTGAACCAGGCTGTAAACATGTTTATTTCTGCTGTAAAGATCGTCTTCTTTGAATGGGTGTCTATCTGGTTTCCTGTGCTTCTACAGCGACCCTCAAGTGGACGCTCAAGGAACTGCAGTTTTAACACTTCACCATTGGCTTCATATTCCAAGACTGGAAGTTGCCGCTTGTTTCTAATAATTCAAAGTGCTTAAAAACAGCAAGAAGAGCTACAAATGGATCATCTGTTGCTCAGAAGTGGAGAGAAAGTCGCTCTTCTTTTTCTCTCTGCTGCTGAAGAATCCTCCTCCTCCTCGTTCTCCAGGTGTAAAGATTTCTTTAAACTGAATATCTCTGACCGGTCCGTCCACCACAGAGTGTTTACAGTCACTTATCTTGTCTGTTATTATTGTCTTCAGCCCACTCCTCCTCCTCCTCCTCCTCCTCCTCCTCTCCTGCTGCTCCATCTCACCACATTCATCTGCATTATGACACACCGCCTCCCCTCCTCCTCCAGCCCCCTCTGTGTTCATCCCAGTGTCTGGCTGCTTCTTCACCTTTGTTTCCTCCTCTTGTCTCCTTGTTCCCTGAAGCCACCCACACACACAGGGACGCCCAGAGACACCTCCAGAGACATCTCCATCAAACCTCCATCTCTACACCTACACTCACTTTCCTCCTCCTCCTGCTTCTTCTTTTTCTTTCAGCATTAATCCTCTCTGCAGGTTTGTCCCCTTCCCTTCCCTCCTTTCCTTCATCTCCTCGCCCCCTCCCTTCCATCCCTGATCTCTCTGCTTGTATCCTCGGCGGTGGAGCCTCTTAATAATTTATTAGAATCTAAAATTCAAATGAAGCTCAGAGAGAGAAGTGGAGAGAGAGAGAGAGAGAGAGAGCGATCTTTATCAACAGTAAGGAATCAGCCCGCTCTCCGTCCCAGCATCCTGGGCTGCCCCTCACTCCCTCGCCGTCGGTTGCCATGACAACCTGCGCTGTCGTCCTAGAAACAGGGCGTTAGGAACCGAGCCCGTTGCATCCTCCCACTGCTTGTTTTCTTTCTTTATGTCTTCATGTCACATTGAACAAACAAACAGAGCGAGTGACAAACACAGAGAGATAAACTGATCTGAAGGTGTTTCCACTCGTTTAACACTAAACACTGTTTTTATTATCGTCTTTATGAAGCAAGGACACATTCTCAATACTCCGAAAACTACTTACAGCTCACGCTCTTTTTATTTAGGAACCATCAGGTCATTGAATCTCTGGAATGATGTTTGTCGTTAAAAGTTGATGGTGTCTCCGGCTTGTTTATGGTTGGCTGGAAGGTGTGCATAATTCACACCTGCTCCCTAAACTTCAGCATCAGCGATCTAAGTGAATCCCGGGAGCGGAGAGAAGACTTCAGAGTTTAGCTGTTTGAGTACTTGGACAGAAAGTTCTCACTCCTGACTCTTCAGGTTCAGCAGCTGAGTCAGGCTGACGCTCCAACACATGATGATGTGATAACAGATGATGTGGTGTAAAGACAAACACGGCCCTCTAACAGAGACCAGGCTGTCCTTTTCTCTCTCTATTCTTCTAACTCTCAACTTTTCTCATCAAACCATTATTTAAAAAATTCCAGACCTGTTAATTTAGTATATTTAATTAACTTAACTTATGTTGCGTTTTATAGAAAACAATGCACAGTATGGGTCATGTGTGATACGTGTCATTTTTGGTTGTCATCATCACATGCTAGTCAGGATAAATTTCCCTACCAGGGCAATTAAGTTTCATATTCTATCATATCATATTACATCCAAACGTATCATGACTTATTATATCTAGTTTTAACATATCACATTGTATTGTATCATATATTATACCGTCTTATCAAATGTTGTCATATCGTATCATAATTCATTGAATCTCATAGTATCATATTTTATTATATCGTATGGTATTTTATTGTAACGTATTTTATTTTGTTGTATTCTATGATTTTATCGTATGTCATTGTATCGCATTTGATCGTATCGTATTTTGTATTTCATCGAATTGTTTTTTGTTTTATTGTATCGTAACTTAAAGTATTGTATCATATTGTATCACTTAATATTGAATGGTGTTTTGTCTTATTGTATCATGTATTTAATTGTATCATATTTTAAATCATATTTATCGGATCTCATCTTATTTTATTGAATCTTTTCGTAACTTAATGTATCGTATCATATGCTATCACTTCGTAGCGAATCCTGTTTTATCGTATCTCATCGTATCTTATCTTATCCTTTTGTATCCTTTTGAGTTACATCACATCTTTCATATCGTAGCATGTTGTTTAGCATCATATCGTTTGGTATTGCATCATATCATCATTGTTTCTGATTTTGATTTTGAGAACTTCAAAGAGATTCACTTTCACATTTTCTATAAAATGACTGTTTTCTAAATCACGAGTATTGTTTCATATTGAATTGTTTCACATCGTATATTATTGTATCCTTTGTCCTTATTTGTTTAACTGTCTATGAAGATACTGAAAATAAAAACATCATTTCAAATAGATATATTTACTGAAGACATGAAACTTTATAGTAACTTTTAGGAGCAAAGTCAAGCTTTAAACTATATGACAAGAAATGATTGAAAAACAAATACGGCTCTGAATTTAATTTGACTGCTCTTCAGAAAATGTGATCGTGTTTTATCAGTCAGTGATTAGTCATAGAATGAGCTCAAACATAATGCTGAGTCAAATATCATAAGGGAGTAAAAACATTCACCTGCTGTCTGTGGTGTTCTATCCTGCCATCGTGTCTGAAGTATTGCCTGATCTGTTCAGAGACACGACCGGTTCATAATGATCACACAGGTGAATGTGTCACAGACCATCCTGCAAGCTTTCCCTCTGATGGATTAATTATAATAATGATTAACTCAAGAGGTTTATTGAACTGGGATTTATTCCCTTCAAACATGTTCAGGTACTTAACATCAGTGGTCAAGATCAATAGTGTCTTTGATAACTGTATTGTGTACAATCATACTCATTCTGGATGCTTCATGAAGCATTCAAGTTAAGGCATGCACAGGCACAAAAAGAGTCCAGTGTCAGGAGATAGCAATCAATAAATAGAGAAAGACATAATGAGGTCTATTCATGCTAACAGCGCCCCCCCGAACCGTGTCGTTTAAAAAAGCGAGCAGGAAGCAGCGAATACAGAGCGTCACAAACAGTAGATTATCATACAAAAGAGATCCAGAGAATAGAAATATAAAAAATACAAAGATCAGGTGCAGTCGGTGACAGAGGAGCGATTACAAACATTCAAATGATAAAGTGAGAAAATGTGACATGACAACATAAAAACAAGATGAGCCACTTAGAGTGTTGTGAACATTGAAGTAACCACTTAATACAGCATCTGTGTTCACAAGTTAGTGTTCAGAATCAAAAGTTCTGAGGAAGATTTTCAGCATTTCCTCTTTATAATAAATTATCATAAATATTATTGCCTTTCCATAGATCACCTTGATCCTAATTGGACTTCTAAACATCAATTAGTTTTTTTCACCTATAACTTTATTGATTGACTCATTTTAACTGTAAACTCTGACAGCCTGTCTTGGAGATTGAAAAACAACATTTCATGCACATTAATTGTTCATTGTACCACGATTAATCAAATTATGATTATGAAATGTGTTTTTAATGTTCTCCATGAAGGCACCAAATGTTTTATTCTTATATTACTTTGAGTTTCCTTGAGTGTGGGCTGGTAAAGGTTTGTAAATCCCTTTAAGGCACTGTGTAAGGATAATAAAGTACATAGGAGTTAAATGTACCTACAGCTTAAAAAGTAGGTTCTATACATAATTTTCTCCAATCATAAAATTATTTGATATTTTACTATCTTCTTTCACTACCTTATACAATTTTCATCTTTCCAACTAGTTTTAGAGAATTATTTTACACACATTTCTCATTAAGCATGGGATTGTTAGTTTGCTAGTTAGCATGCTGAACTAGTGGAGTTAATATTGTTGTGAAATAAAGTGATACCTCCACTTAACAATGACTACCTACAGTTACTGTAAGGCAGTCATATAATAAAATCTTAACATGTATATTTTGTTCACCCTGTGGTGTCAAATTCACCTTAAACGTCACCTCCCAGGTGTAGAAGTGACGCAATCCCCCCTGCTGTGTGGCTAATTGCCTCTACTCACCAGGTTAGCTCGCTGTTAGCATACATTAGCATCGTTGATCCCGTTATGTTGGACGTTTACAGTTAATCCACTTCCATGATAGAATATAAACACACTGTACGGAAGTCTGCTCGGCTAATTACGTTTTCATATTAGACATTAAGTTTAAAATAGCGATTCTGTGGGGACATATATCTGTCCTGTTAGCTAAGAGAGCAATTAGCTCTCTGTGTTTACTTTCAATTCAAATCAGAAAACTTTATTTGTTCCTCCGGAGACAATTAGCACTTCTGAATGAACGGAAGAGGATCAGGGTCACGAGGAAATAAATAAATAAATAAATAAATAAATAAATAAATAAATTTTTAAAAAAGGATAAGGGCCACGGATTTTTTTTTTAGATGTTTGGTGAGCAAAAAAATGTTTAAGGTGAACTTTTTTTAAAATCTGAAATTAAAGCTGCTGTTGGTAGGAATGGTGTAAAAAAACATTACTTTTTTCTGCTGGGTTTGGAGAAAAGGTCATAACGCCCATCAGTACTCATCAGTAAATGAAGTAATTTGAGACTATTGCGAAATCTCTGCGTTTTCCAATGCCTTTGTATCAAGCAATGTTATTATTCCCCTCGTTCCCGTTATCACGGACCAATCAGAGCTAATCTCCAATTCTCTGTTCTGATTGGTTAAGGGGTGACCCCTACTACATCCACTGATTGGTTATGAGTCCGGCACTATCATGACTGCTCACGCCGACCTGTGTTGGGGGGCTAAGAGGAAATCTGGTTGGGAGGGATAGTGTTGACATTCGAAGTCCCTCTCTCTGAACAGATGTTTACTCTGTGACTACCAACAGCAACTTTAAAATCAGAATACTGACACCTTTAATAAATCCTTTTTAGCTTGGCGACATGAAAGGCGATTATCTGCATATGATAATATTGTTGTATTCCTTTGTTTGAATGTTACTTTGAGTTATTTGTAGACATGTCGACGTAAACATGAGGATTTTTCATTATGTTTTGAAGTGATAACTGATGCTAAAAATCTTCCTCAGAACTGTTGATTCCTCAGTGTAAGACAACTTGTTATCGGGCAGTTTTCTGCTTGTAACGTTGGTATCATAGGAGTCCTTATATCTACAGAAGTGTTGCCAGTTAAAGATGAATGACTGTGGCCTTAAGATGTGGGATCATGTTCACAAATAAAATCCTGCACACTAATATAGAAATAATGTGAGCGGTTAAAATCTCCCCAACAGAGCAAAATACAAACGATAGCACAAGAGATTTAACAGTCAGTTAAAATCATCGGATTGAAACAATGTGAGGCGCTGTTGATAAAACACTGTAGGCAACTCTGAGAGGTAGCGCAAGCAAGTTCCATACAAAACCGTGTTCAAGTACACAACCATAGCAGAACTCAGGGAAGCTAGCATTCATACTGACATCTAGCTGAGACCATATATTTTTTCTTTTGCATAATGTGAATAGTAAACAGGCATGCTACATACAGTACCAGAGTGGGTGAAATTAAGGTGTGAGCAGGACCCTCCGCCCTCACCTGCCACCTCCGAGCCTGACCTCATCTGACCTCACCTGACCTCCCCTCTATGCAAAGACGCTAACTTCAAATGTGTCACCGCTTTCAGATATTTTGTGCTCCCTCTTTAAAGCATCATTTAGAATAAAAGCCACATTTTGGGGGATTTTTGGCGGCAAGTTGACTGCAGGTCAGTTTCGTCTTCAGGACAATGGTTAGAGAAAAGGGGAGTATTTATCTGGGCGTAAATATTACAACTTCCCAAATTATTTATATACAAAGTGCTACTCAGTTAGCTTTCCAGCTAAATGAGGCTACAGTCTCATGTAAAAGCATCCTGTAATAAATACTGTAAACATGCACAGGTTATAGTAGTGAAGGGCTCATTGTGTTCCATCTTTGATACGTCTACCCAGCGTCTGTTAGCTCACACAAATATAACAGGCTAACAGAAATATGAGGGTGGCTTGTGCGCAGGTTGGCACACACTCAGGTGTTTGGCACAGCGTCACACTGAGGCTCTGAGAGCTGAGACGAAGCTGATGAGACAAGGACGAGATGAACTCTAGGACTGTTTAAAATGCAAGGTGTGAGTGAGTGAGAAGATAAACCCTGATAGGTGTCAGGAGTCACAATCAGCTTGTTCCAGAGAGTTCTATGTTTCACTTTAAAGTCATCAGATGTCCCAGGACACGTTGGAGGCTCATGATGTCCCTTTTTAGAACAAGAATCCAGATTTCAGAAGCCAAAGGAACCCTTAAAATCTGCCATCTTTCAAGAATGGTGACCTTGAATAAGGTTTTATTAGACTTTCACAACAGACCTTCATATTAGAGTAAGACTGATTCCTTAAAATGATTCCACCAAAGCCTTTTAAACTATCTCCCATCTGCAGATTACATTAAATCAAGGTTTTAGAAAGTAGGATGTCCCATAGAAAAACAAGAAGATGAAATAAACGTAACTAAATAAAGTATTTTATAAAAATATATCAGTTTATGTCAGAGTCCAGACATGTAATGTGCAGAGGGAATAAAAGAAGCTGCTGCAACACGGGGTGAAAGTAGGATAAAAGTAAAAGTGAGAAATGGAGGACGTATGGAAAAGAATGAAGCACTGGGAAAAGATAACGGGGAGTTTTCTTCATCTTTACTCTAAAAAGGTTTAGAATAAAAATGTAGACATATGAGAGTTATCATGAGGAGCACTTTCCTCTAAACATGTTGACCTTACTCTGTCAGACATCGAGCGTTTTTACATCGCAGAACTACCACACAGCTTGAACTGTTTCTCCCAGTGTGTAGATAAGACAGATTTTAGAGACTATAACTAAAAAGCCAAACAAGAATCTCACTGTTGTGCACAGGAAGTGTCGGGTCGTGTACAGAGCTGTGGTGGAAACCTAACCTTAATTTCTCAAATTAATAGAGGGGCCTGGAGATCACAGGGAGCGGCATCAAACTGCCCATCACTTCACGTCCATTAAGAAGAAGAAGCTGCACATACTGCGGTCAGACGGAATCATTTAAGAGATCTGAATCAGAGGGACTCGCTGGAATCAGTTACAGGCAATGCGATGCACTTAAAGGCATCCCAGCGACCACAGCTGAGCACTTTAAGTCTCCGGTCACACACTACTCCACGTTTCACTCATAGAGACAAAGCACATACTTAAAATCTCCTCTCTAAATGAATATATGTGAAGGAGTGTGAAGAGAAGTCTAATTCATACAAATTAAAATACAGTATTGGGGAATATGAGACTGTGCTGAGGCTAAACAGGAAGTGATGTCATGACTTTGCCTCTGTTTGACACAGAGACTGTAAAAGACATGGATGTAACCTCAGTGAGATCATCCATTGTTTCCTGAGGAGACCAGGTCGCCATATTGGAAATGCTGGCTCCACCTAACTTTTGTCAAATTAGCCACGCCCCTAATTCTGCCTTACGCATAACTCTTAGACTAAATGAGACCAAGATGGACAACTCATAAAATATTCAGCCACCACTAAGGAATTAGGTTTGGGTTTTTTTTCTTATCATGGGAGTTTTCTTGGACTTTGGAGCCTCTTGTGGACACTTGGGGAACTGCAATTTTTGTGCACTGTCGCATTAGCTTCATTTATCAACATCAGATGTTCCCGCTTCATTAGATCTTTTAAACATGTCTCCACTTAAACAAGGTCTGATTGTGTCTTTATTTCAGGCTAATGGGATTCTGGAGTGGACTCAATATTTGTTAGCAGGCTTGGGATGAAGATGGATGAAACTGCATGAGTTGATTTGGAATTTTTATCAGAAAGGTCGGCATCCATCGATTTTTCAATCAAAAAACAAAGGTCAACTTTTCCCTCTGTTTCAATCAGCAGCTCAAAGGTTAACTTCTGCTTCTGCTTGAGCTGAAAACAGCATGCAGGTAACAGATGCTCCGTCTCTAGCCCTTTTCTAGAAGAAGTGTTGGAGTGGTAGAAAAAGAAGGTGGTGGAGGTAGTAATTCAGCCGTTTAATGCCCCTGTAAAATCTGCCAAACGGCGTGCAGTGGGGTGTGATGTTCAAGGCGTTCTGTGACATGTAATGTGTGCTGTCTGCCACTAAGGGGATTTAAAAGCAGCTTAAAGTCTGGGAGTCTGCAAAGCTCGTTAGCTTCTTTTATCTTGTGCATTGTCTGGTTTAGAGATGAGGCTGCAAACAGGAGGTTAAAAAGTCACAGACTAGCGTATCATCGTCACATGGACATTTGTAAATTAAAGAAACGGCTCTAATATGAAGGTCTGTTGTTGATGGTCTTACTGTATTCTTGCAGACAGATAGGGATACACAGAGATTGAGTCAAAGAAGCATATTTGAAGTGACATGCATGTGTGTGTGTGTGTGAGTGTGCTCCACAAACACCAACAGGAAAAGATGAAGGATGACACAATCCACCGCTCTCCAAAAACAGGTCATTCTATTTGTGTTTCCAGCTTCTGCATCACAAAGAGACTGACAGTTTCCTCTTCAGTTCACGTTGAACAATCACCGCTGCAGCATCTTCCAGCTTCAGTTCAGCTAAGGTTTCTAATTTTTTGGCATCAAAAAGTCAGAAAAACTCGCCCCACAGAGGTCAGAGTAATCCTGATTCCTTAGAGACAGATGTCCATTCCCATCACAGCAGACCCACGTGTTCATCGGTGAGAGATAACGCTCTGGGGAGGAGATATTCGTTACCACAGAATGAAACTTGTGATCCATTTTCCATTTCCAAACAGGGCCCAGGTTCAGGTGTGGGTTGGTATTCGGGTTGTGCTGGAGGTAGAGCGTCAGGCAGACCATGCTCGTCGTGCAGCAAGAAACAACAGCAAAGTACAGGAACAGGTTTTTTTTTCATCTGGTGCAGGCGCTTGAGAAGGATAGTGCTTAAGGGAATCTGAGGGAGTGGTGTCGTGTCGGTCAGGGGTTGTTGTGAAGTCAGTCTTGACTCAGGTCCAGTTTTATCAAGATTTTAAAATCACTGTTGGCAGAAAAAAACACAGAGTGACTCAGAAATTTAGCGGAGGAAGATGAGTGATGACAAAAAATTATAAAAGACGCTGTGCTTGTTCCCTGAGGAGGACTTTGAGTCCTGTTTTTAGCATCCATCTTTAGCTTCTTGGACTCAACACATCCTGATGTCTTTGATCGTAAAGGGGACTAATAAATATCTTGATTTAGTCATTGCACATTTATTTTGTTTGTTTTCACACATTGATAGCACTGTAAAGTCAGACATTTGGAGTAATACCCATGTACCTGAGAGGAGTCTTTTTCAGTCTGGTTCTAGTTCCCCTTTGCATCAAATTTAAAACAGCAACAGTCATGCTAGGCTGAACTTTGAATGAGCAGGACTTTACTCACATCCCCAGTTGAAAATGATGGCGGCCGTGATAATGGCGATACCTCCCAAGATGGAGACGATGGACAGAACCATGGCGTTGCGGCCAAGACGTCGAGCACCATCAAGATTCCCCTGCTGCAGACTGTTTCGGGACTGAAAGGGAGAGGATTAAGTTTGTATGTGATCACAACTGAATCTCACTTCCTGTTGTCTTAAAACAATCTGATCAGGATAACAACAAATTTAATTCAGTTAATAAATCTGTTGTCCTCAACATGCTCTGTCCTGATGGCGAGCTAAAGGTGCAAGCTTGGGCGCTCTAACTTGATATGTTGTCATCTTATTGGGTTTCCCCCTTAATCTCTAATAGAAGCACAGAGTACAGACATACCATCACTGAGAAGGTGAGGGCTACGATGTTGATCGGCCACAGTGGGCAGAAGCAGGACAGGATGGCCAGGAACAGGTAGTCTCTCGGCTTGGACCCGTCCACAGTGGCCTCTGTGATTGCACTGGGCTGGCGGGTGAGGGAGGGCCTTGGGGAGCCCGCCGCCACCGAGCCGGACCGGCTGCCCAAACCAGACCTCCCGTTAGCATGTCCGCCGGGCTTGGCGTGAAGTTTGGGCGACACAGAGGACACTGTGGGAGAGGAGTCCGCCCTCACGGGGCCCATGCCGTTACCTGGAGGAGGAGAAATGAACAAGGGAGACATTACAGAGAGAACAAAGATGAGACCCTGGTAGACACAACCAGGATATTATGAGTTTTTATGAAAGTGCAGAAAAGACATAAAAAAGCTGATGGCAGAGTCGACCATGACTTTAAAATTTGAATGAATGGAAGAAGAAGAAGAAGAAGAAGAAGAAGAAGAAGAAGAAGAAGAAGAAGAAGAAGAAGAAGAAAGAAGAAGAAGAAGAAGAAGAAGAAGAAGAAGAAGAAGAAGGTTAAGAAGAAGAAGAAGGATAAGAAGGTGAAGAAGAAGAAGAAGAAGGAGAAGAAGAAGAAGAAGAAGAAGGTGAAGAAGAAGAAGAGGAAGAAGAAGAAGAAAAGAAGAAGAAGAAGAAGAAGAAGAAAAGAAGAAGAAGAAGAAGAAGAAGAAGAGGAGGAGATGATTGAAATGGGGTGATGGATGGTGTCTGGACCGGAGTATTTACTGGTCTCCATGTTGTCATTGACCACCGTGAGGAGGTCCATGTCTCTCCCCGCCTCTGTTAGACCGCCATCAGCGTCTGTTGTCAGGGCGTGTTGCTCTGCACTGACTGGTTGGGAAGTCACGGCGGCTCCTTCCTGCTGCGTGCTGACTGGATGCTGGGATTCCTCCATGCTGCTGAATTGCTGGGTGGCGGCGGCGGCAGGACTGGTGGCCATTAAAAGGCGAATATATAGCGAAGGGTTGGAGAGAAGCTGAAGGCAGGGTGGTGCTCTGAAACGAAACATAGAGGAGAGGTTAGAAGTTCACATTTTTCTATTTTGCATAAGAAACTGAAAGAAGGGATTTGAAAGACAGACTTGTCCAGTTTTTCTGAAGCAGTTTGATCAGAAGCCTTTTTCGTGTCATGAATTGCATGCTACAATCTTTCCAGGATATCTCCCTGACAATGCTTTCTGTCTTACACCCTTTACTGCCCTGTTTGAAACAAGACTCAACATTAACACCATTTTAACTAAACTATGATTCTTAACTACATCAAAGCAGCTGTCATGTCTTAAATGTGTGACTCACAGTGTTTTTTACAGCACGGAGGTTTCTGCACACACAGACTCTTTCATTCACCAGCTACACTGAGGAGGATAGTTTCACTGGTTGTATAGAGCTTCTGTTCCCCGTTACCTAATAACCGCTGTGTTATTAAAATCTCAACCCAGGAGGTTTGACAGAATATTAAACTGCTGCACAATAATGCAAGAACATTATTAGATTTCTCAGACCTCTCTGTCAGGACCCCGAGGTCGAAGCAGAAATTAACTGGACTGAGAAATGAGGGTGTGCATGAGGCGTCTGTGGAAGTATAACTGATGCTACGTTTCTACGTTTCTTTAGGATCAGAAGACACGCTGACACTCCTTTTAGTGAGACTTTTAACATCATTTTAAGGACTTTTAAGAAGCTCAAACATAGACTGTTTAATACAAAGGAGTAGCCTCCATGACTCAACCTAGCTTTGGTTGATCTTGCATGAGGAAAAGAGACAGAATTGAGCTTTGACCTCAAATTGGCCTTCTCGCTAACAGCTACAGGGTGCTCGCCTGTCAGTATGCAAAACTTGTACGAGTTATAAATAAATCCACCTCCGTACAGTGTGTGCTGATAGAGAAATGAGCTATACAGACCTAAACTGTTTTTTGAACCAGGCTGTAAACATGTTTATTTCTGCAGTAAAGATCGTCATTTTTGAATGGGTGTGTATGTGGTTTCCGGTGCCTTTGCAGCCAGCCTCTAGTGGACACTCAAGGAACTGCAGTTTTTAGCACTTCTGCATGAGCTTCATATTTTAAGACTGGTACAAAATGCTCAAATATTAAAGAATGGAAAGTCCACTCCCATAATGAACCCTCTTTCAGAGAAGTTTGTTTACAAGATTGAATACTTCTTAACAGCAAGGGATGTGTCAAAAATGAACAGACCAAAATGTTCCTGCTTTGGACTTATTAGTAGAAAAAGGTCAACATGTCGTCGTACAATGAATCATCTGATGTCCTACAAGAAGTAATGTACAGTTTTTCATGTGTGACTTATGAAAAGTCCAGTTTTCTGACATCCAGACACCATCACAGCCACAAGTTTCAGTCTCATCCAGTCTGTTTAAGCACCTGCGTTTTTCTCCTAACTATCTAACATTAGTTTCTTGGAACAGTGTCAGGTTTTGGCACAAAAAACAGACTGGATTCAAAGTCAAACTTCTCCTTACTGCGGACATTGGCAGCCTTTATCAGTCTTCTAGTGCATCACTTTCTTTGGCCTCAAGTAGGATCTCTAAATGTGCTCACCATCACTCAGGCTACATACATCTTAGTGCTTTACTTTCACTGATTTGTGGTTTGTAGTTTGGGTTTGAGATCAGCCTGAGAAGCCCAAACTGAGAGCACAACCACTGCGTTTGGTAAAAAGAACAAGAAGAAGAAAGTTTGTGAAACCTACAACATAAATATAACAGAGCTCTATGATGTGTGTGGGCTGATGAGGTTGCTCCTTGCTGCCAGCTGCTGAGGTTTCTGGCTCCAGGTCTTGCGTGGAGGCGGACTCGAGCTCAGGCTGTGTTTGTTTGAAGTCCTACGGGTCACTGATGGAGCTTATTTAGCCTCGTACGTCACTGAAGACCTCTTTAATGCAGAAGTGTTGTGAAGTACGGAGGCGGGATGTTAATCAGTCGCTCATTAACAGGGAACATTGATTATGAGTTACTTTTTACTGTGTTTCCATAACAATCAAAGATTAGAAAATAGAGCCAGAGTCATTAACTCAAGTAGGACATTAAATGCTGAATTCAGATCCATTAAAAACTTCATTTTGTGGTTTCAGTCGACTCTGATGGACGACTATCAAACTTTCTCCTCCTGCAGCCCTTTGTTCCGGTCTATCTCCTCCATCTTGAACCTGCTTGGGTTAAACAGATGTTCCTGTGACTCTGCATTCAATAAGAAGTCCCTCTCTCCGCAGTGTGGGATGCTGGACCCCTGAGGCAGAGCTTCATCGATCTGAGCTGCGGCCCGGAGTTCCAGCAGCTTCTTAAAGAGCAGATTTTGGGGAAAGGGCTCCGCTGCAGCACCCTCCTCACACTGAACACAGTAATGACCTGCCAGGGCTCGATTGATGACTTGTACTGTCCCCCCCCCCCACCCTCCCTCCAGGAGTGAACAATGCGGTGCTGCCTCGCTCTCTAAAAGCTGACAAACGCAGTCTTTTCTTACTGAGTTACACTGTGTTAGGGATGCAGCAGCAGCAGCAGGCTGAGTAGCTGCAGTGTAATTTAACACATGTTACAGGATACAAGTGTTCTTCAAAGGACCTCTGCAGAAAGCTGTGAACGCCCCCCACGTGGTTCTGAGCGGGGACTTCCTGTTAGACATCGAGTGAGGCTTCAATCAACTCAGACAAATATGCACTTAAATATATCTACAAATTAGGCTGTCAATCAATCTATCAATACATTTTAATCACTGTTATTCATCTTTTCTTAATACTAACGGTTGTTTCTACATTTTATCATAACGTCTGTTACAAAATGAATATTGATCATTGAAGGAAACCAACAGTATCAAGTTTAAGGGTTCTCTTTAGAGTCGTGTGTTGGGGATGTTTGTCCCTTTTCTCCTGGAGTTATTTATATTTAAAAACCTGATTATATAATGCAACGTAATCACTTAATATTAAGATTGGGGGTTGCTTCAAATCCAAAGCTATGATCATCTCTCTGTCTTGTCAGAGGAGTGATTTATATTGAAATACACTTCTTACTTGAAGCTTTCTTTGTATTTCAGTGCAGCTTATTCTCTTTCTTTGGGACTTTAAATTGTGACTTTGGTAAACATCTTTTTAAGTCTTGCAGCCCTCAAAGACCTAGACAGCCGGTGGCAGCTACTTGTTCTAAAACGTTTGATAACTAATGAACCGCTAATCCTCTCAACAAGCTTTAAAAACTCAGCTACAGTGGATATTCTCAGCTTTCCATTGATACCATTTGTCTCATTCAGCATATTCAAAATAAATTCAGGAGAGTCTGGCGCCCCCAAAGATGGTCTAGGTCTTTAAGTGTTAAGGTTTTAAGAAGATTGTGGTCACTCTGTTGTGTTACCTTTTAAGGCGATAACATGTTAATCCCAATCCCTTCTTACCTCACTAATTTTTCTGATTAATGCATGCACATTCTGTGATTTAAAATCAGAAAGCAGTGCAGCAGTTACATTGTGGATTGCAAGCAGAAACAAACCTCCTTGGGTAGAAATGGATAAAGAAACAGGAAGCGAGTTAAGCTTCAAAGCTCTGCCGGATGATTCCCTCAACAAGACCAGTTATTTGATTTGACTGTCGATGTGAACCGAGTCCCCACCAGAGTACGTTGTGGAAATCTAGCCTCTAGATTTTTGGCGCATGAGACACGTGAGATTCGTTTCTCACAACAGCAGAATGAACGGTCTGATCTGTCCTGAGTCAATCAATCAATCTTTATTTATATATCATCAAATCACAACTAATGTTCTCCTCAGACTCTTTCCAAACAGAGCCGGTCTAGACCGTACTCTGTGTTCTATTATTAACAAAGACCCAACATCAAGACCGGATCAGATCCAGTCCCATCTTACAGACAGGACTCAGTCTGATCTCATCTTAATCCACCATGAGCAGAGCACTTTGCAGCATTTAGCAAGTTACAGTGGCAAGGACAAACTTCCTTTAACAGGCAGAAACCTCCAGCAGGACCAGACTCATGTTAGACACACATCTGCTGAGACCGTGTTGGAGAGAGGGATAGAGGGGATGAAGAGAGAGAGAGAGATGATAGTGGGGAGACGGATAGTAGTAGTTGTAGCAGCTGGAGTCTGGCACGTCCACAGCAGCAGAGATCCAGAGGAAGCTACGAGACAAGGGAGCTCAGGGACTCTGCAGTGGCTTAAATACCGGATTACTTGGTGGAAGCGCCCCAAATGTGAATTGAGTCACCAGAGTATTGTGTCGGAAATACTACTTGCTGCCCAAGCACACGGCTGATACAGAGAGCCCTCCTGCTCCTCGCCAAAGTTTTCCTGGCACCTCTGTTGCAAACTATCCAGTGTGGCCTTATTTCCCCCCATGTGAGGTTAGACACATTGAATTTGGTTATTTGCTTCACGTGTGGAGGATCCAGGGAGGGATCTCTGAGGGGTTTTGTGTTGAGCTGCTTTTTCTGGACAGTGTTTGTGATTCTTTAGGATTGTTGCATTAATTACAGACATACATTAGCTTAAAGAAAGCTGATGACAGTATTGAACACTTGATAAATTTCCCTTTAAGGTGAAGAGATAATAAAAAGTATGATTAACAGCCTCAGTTATTAACAGGAATATCATTCGGGTGCATGAATGTTAGCAGTGTAACATATTTCTCTGTAATTTCTGATACAGCTTCAGAGCTGCAGCCAAAGTGAGAGGTCTTTAATGAAACATGGAGCATTATTAAAGGGGTAAGAGTCTAAACAGACTAAACTCCCACAGCAATTAACCTGCTGCTGCTTTCCCTGCTTCCCTCAGAAGCCCTGCAGGCCGCATCCTCTGCACCGTCTGCATCGTCTGCATCGAGCCGCCTCGGACACTTATTAGGAAGCTGGAGGGGAAATTAGTTGGAACCATTAAAGACATCAGGCTCTGTTGTTTTTAGCTCTGCTGCAGCAGCAGGGTAATGACTGTGTGCTTTGAAAATGTTTGTTTCATGCCAGGGTTGGACGAGCATTTAGCTGATGTATCTGCCTGATGAGATATGCCATTAAATCGTGAGTGTCAGTCCGTACAGTTAGAGTTAGAGCCTCAGGTCAGTGATGGAGGAACTAAGGTTTATGATCTGGAGCCAATTACAGACTGGATGTAAATGTGGGCGCAGCATTCATGTTTAAAAAAGGAACATGTGTAAAGGGGCTGACACCTGCATTCTTTCTGACGGCCAGCAGGGGGGGCTCAACTCGGTAGCCAGAAAGCGTGATCTTGAAGTCTTCGAGAAAATTAAAATTAAAACGTGTTTTAATATTTCAGGAAACATCTTCAGAAGATGTTAACAGACATCATGACTTTAACTTTGAACTTTAAAGACGATGAGGCACAGTACGATTAAAGATAGCTTCCTGTGGATGACTTTTGCTACGACAGTGACCTGAAAAATATTTGTTTGGCATTAAAATTTTTCTGCTGAACATTTTCTTCAAAGCCTGTTTATATTGGCGTGACATTTACTACACAGTTACCCTTTTTCCAGCTGTCTTTTTCAGGTCAGTCCTGTTTCTCTTATCCAAATGTTGTCAATCCTCGCACTAAAACTACGATGGGAGGTCGTGCCAAAATGCCATGCTTGAGGTTTTATCGTCTAAAAACCAACGGGCTAGGGTGCTGGTGGCCTAGCAGTCTAAGCGCCCCACATACAGAGGCTACAGACCTCATCGCAGGGGTCGCCGGTTTGATTCCCGACCGGTCAACTATCTCCTGCATGTCATCCCCCACTCTCTACTCCCCACATGTCCTGTCTCTCTTCAGCTGTCCTATGGAATAAAGGCAAAAAAGCCCAAAAGGCTGATGTGGACTACATAATGTTCCATAAATCACATTATTATAAAGAAACTAGAAAGAGCCGTTTGTTCATAATTGTCATTATCATGTTTACTGTAATGATTTCATCTTATTTTAAAGTATTTTATTATCTTCTTTCTTGCTTTAGTCTTCTGTTCGTTCGATGTGACGCACTTTGGGTTGCGTGCTCGAGTCGTATTCATGAAAGATGCTGCACAAATAAAGCTGGGTTGGATAAATGAGTCCAAAAAAGTGACTCCGACTTGCTGCACTTTGTCGCATTAACAGACTAGTATAAGGAAAAGTCAAGCATTGAAATGATCAAAACTGTTCAAGTGTGGAAGTAAATAAGGACACTTCTGTGAGTTGACTTTAATGAAAGACTTTACTGTTGAAGTTTGCACTTAAACTAAAAATAAGGCATCTTATTTTATAATCTTTTCTGATGATTTTGAGTAGAAACCTTAATCTGTGAACGTAACGCAGTATTCAGGTTGATAACTTAAGAGGAGCAGGAACATGTACTCGAGTACTGCGTTACTCTCACTCTGCAGCCAGTTTAAAAACATAAAGTAAACCTGCATGTAGCAGAGGTTGATTTTCTGCCTCCTCAGATCTGTTTTGGAACAAAAATCAATTTTCATTTCTGGCTGGCAGAGCTGTGCGTTAACACTTCTTCAAAATGCAGAAAAACATTCCTGCTGAGATCAGCTCTTTAAATCTGATCCTCACAAACCGGATACCTCATCAGGTACACAACCTGACATGATCCAACACAACAGCTCCGTCATGACTTCAGGAACACATGACTGATGTGGAAATCTCTTCAGAGTACAACCTCAGCAGGAAAGTCAGAGTGAGATAAATACTCCTCTGACAGGTCAACACAAACTGATCGTTGTGTGTTTGTAAAGGATTCGGTTCTTCGTGCACCTGATGGAGCGGCCGCTGAGAATATATTTATATTCAGGAGTCGTCACACAGCAGCAGATTTCTGCACAGAGGCTCTGATGCTGCACGTGCTGGTGCAGCCTCTGTACCGGAATTGATTTCCACAAACAAAGCGGAAACTGACGGAGACTGATGAACTGAGCAGGGTTCATGATATCAGAACTGTGGTTTTATATATATATATGTTTATTTATTGATCAATGAAGGTTTTATTTCATCTGATATTGAAGATTTATCTGTGCTAGAGGATGATGAGCACTTTGTTCTGCAAAGCCTTATGGGTACTGTAGTTATTTCCAACAATGGGAATTTGAAAATATCGATCAAGCAGAAAAGTTTAAATTCCTTAAATTTCATATCATATCTCAATCTCAATCAGCCGTTACTGTCACCAGTCAGAACAGAAGCAGTGATGCTCAGAGTTTGCTTGTTTCCAACTTAGTTCATATTTGCAATAACTAATTCAAAGTATTCAAGTACACCTTGCATCCCTATCTAAACTCCTCCCAGGCTTTGGCACAGGTTGGCACAGAGTCATATTTTCCTGATGCAGGCTTTTTAATGAACCCCCAAATGAGCTGGTCTGAAAAAAGGTGTTCCAACCTTCTGAACTGTGACACACCATGGCGTGTTTTTTCTGAGAGCTGCACCAAAACTGCTCAAAGGTTGGAGGTCAGCCTTCATTAAGAGATGTAAAAGCCTGGCAGCATCACTGAGTCTTAGTCTGATCATGTTCTGGATGGATGAGACTCATTACCATCAAACCAGAGATTCATGTTTCCCAATCTCATTAACTTGGAGTGAAGCGCTCTCTTGTCTGTACGCCAATCCTAAAATGACACAAAGCTCGATCCAGGATCCAGTCTGCATTTTGCATTTCTTCGTTTTTCTTCAATGCAATCAAACACTGAGACGTGGCCTCACAATGAAGCATCATCATCTTCATCTGAGTGTGTTCCTGTTTCTCACATGTACAGATCAGCAGCAGCAGCAGCAGCAGCAGCATCCTGAGCCCCATCAAAGCTCTGAGGACTTCAAACTGAACACTGCAACATCTTAAACCTCATCTCTAAATCACACACTTACAGGCAGCCGTGTTACATCTTCACACACTTTCACCAACAATAAAACTGACTAAGAACCATCTGCTGCTTATTTCACATCCTCACTGCAATGCCGAGTCAGACCATGCACTCTACTGAAGCACAGAGCGAGCATGCACACGAGTGGTTCAACAGTTTATACCCCTGATTTTGGGATGAGAGGATGTTTTAGTGTTGAAACTGTGCCAATTTGGTCTCAAATGTGCTAAAAGATCTGAGATTTTTGGTGCTTTTCACCACAGAGCGATGAACAGAAGGAGCAGTGATCATAACTAGAAGCTTCTCCAAGAGTCCCTTTAAAAAAAACCTTAATCTTGTGATTAAGTGTTTAATCCTGGTTCTGTTGAAAAGAATCCCAGGAATAATAAACTACATCTTGTGTTTCTGCAGAGCTTAAACCCTGGGATGATGAGTCCTGAAAGCAGCATGACTCAAATCATATTTTAATACATAATTAATAGACTTCTCCGGATGTAAATGCACCAAAATGCAGACAAAAGGAAAGGAAAAGTGTGATGCAGGCTGAGAAGAAAGGAGTCGACACACCCACTGACTGAGAGTTCCAGCAGCAGCACATGTTTCACACCCAACGTGGAATAAACTGATTTTTTTTTTTACCTGGTCCTAATCCACAGGGAGCTGCAGGCTGATGTTCATGGTGTCTCTGCAGGAGGTACAGGAGGTACAGGAGGTACAATCCAGTGGTGCAGAAGCAGCAACAGAACTGAGAAGGGAAAAAATACACAAAGATTCTGGGTTAAAAAACTGGAGGCTCTTTTAAGAGGAAAAAGAAGCTTTAGTCTGTGATGGTTTTATTTAATAACCTGATTCAGGTTTCAGATGGAGCAGAGCGGTGGGATGTCGCTGCAGCAGCTCTCAGTCTGTTCCACTGCAAGAGGTAGAAGGAAAGGGAGGGGTGCTTTAATGTGTGTGTGTGTGTGTGTGTGTGTGTGTGTGTGTGTGTATGTGCAGATTTATTAGCGTGTGTGTGTGTGTGGCAGGAGGCAGCACTTTCACTACAGTAGCGTCTTCCCTCCTTCAGTGTGAAGTTGGCTGAACTTAAAGTAATTTTCTCTTTACACTTTCAAAATAAAAGGTTCCAGACTAAAGATAGAAGAGCTTTAACTGTGAAAAATTAGAAACAGTGTAAATCACTAAAAGCTTTTAAAGGAGAAATATTTCTGAAAATGATCAAGTAGGTATGTCAATGTATGAGTATTTGTTGTTCATTAGAGTTGGTTAACAATGCTAATTTGTCTAATCAACACTCAAAACCATTAATTATTATAAACACTTCCAAGCTGTAAGGTAAGCAGTAAATAAATAAATCTAAAACACTGCAAAAACAAAGATTAGTATCTTTTTCATTTAACATTTTGATTTAAACTCTTAAAAGACTGAAGTTGAACACAACTACCTGAAATTTAAAGGTCTCTTATTTTGAAAGTTACCTCTCCTGTTTCCTGTATGGCCTTGTTTGACTGCAGGAGTTTTGCTGCACCGTTTTCTGTCCCCATCCTGCTGTGTTTCTGCTGACAGAGCACAATCCCAACAATGCACCAGTCACAAACCACAACTCCAGATTATTCCCCGGAAATTATAAAATCACCTTTACTGATTATTATTCTTATTCTAAATGTTTCTGTAATCACATTTTAATCCTTTTTTTTAATAATGTTCATTTTGTGTTTCAGTTACAATCAATATAAACCCCTACATCTTAAAATGTCATACCATAAACAGACCTCAAAGTAAAACTGACATTTTCTACACTGGTATCATAAGAATGGATAAATTATCTCATTTACTTTTTTATTTTGAAAGGTGTTTTTCTGTAAATGTTGGCATGAATCTGAGTCAAATTAAAACAACAGATTTCTACTGCCCTCATGTGGTCACAGTAAGAACTTATAAAAAGAGAATGCACTGATAATTACAGTCTGTGATATTTACATGTACAAATTGGTCTAAATGTAATGTGATGAGTATGGAAGCACTAAGTGGATATGTCTGCATTTTATTTACTCAATTCTGCAGTGATAATGAGTTCATTTAAGTTGTATATTAGAGATCTAGACTAAATGCTATGTGATCATAATGTGTATCTTCAGAGCAGCAAAAGCATAAAACAAAAAATACTTTTAAATGAGCTCAATTCAATTAAGTAGATGTCTGCTTTAGACTTCTTAATTTATCCTATTCCATTTTCTATTTTGTTTAAACCATTTTATTGTCCCCTAATGCTTTTATTTACTCATCTATTTTTATTTATTCATTATTGAAAAACCTCTATAACAATGATGGTCTACTGTCCCACCACTTTATTCTGTTTAATTTGCATTTAATCTTTTAAATCATCTGCATAGTATTTTGTTATTGCATTGGTAATCGTACACTCCTCTCTGTTTATTATGTCATCCAAATCCTGCCATGATTTGTTTTTAAAAGCACTTTGTAAACATTTGTTTGTATTCAATCAATCAAGCTTTATTCATATATCAGCTTCCATACAAATCAAATGCAACTCAAAGTCCTTTACAGCAGTTGAAAAAAGAAAGAAACAGAAATAAAATAATGGCAAGACATATTAGAAAACAAAAATTGATTTTAAAATAGAGACTAATACACACCAAACGATACATTATTTGTAATTAAATAAGTTAAAGCATCAAATTAATATTAAGAATATAAATACTTAGAATAAATAAAAATAATAAAAAGGGAAGGATAAAAACTGTAGATTAAATAAAGGCTACACATATCAATACAATTTAGTAGAAAAAAAACAGATCATTAAATAAATAAAAATAATAAAAAATGAACTTAGAAAATTAAGTAAATTAAAGGTGCTATACAAATAAAGCTGTTATTATTGTATATATATTATATTATATATTATTATATTATATTATATTATATTATATTATATTATATATTAATTTACTGAAATAAGCACATTTGTATTGTAAATTATTATCAAAATATTAATAACTAAAAGATAACATAATTTTTGAACTCGACGTAAATTATTCAACATGTTGTCTGTGAGAGGCTTTTATTGTGAAGGTGTGTATATCTCTGTACTTCCGGAGCTGTGTTTCCGGTCTGGTTTGTTGTTGTCTGGCTCTGTTTCCGCTGTGGATGCTCCTGCAGCTGGACCCAAAATGACCAAACTGCAGCTCCTGAACGCCTACCTGACGGAGCGGCTGGCCGTGGTGGTGAAGGAGATCCTGGACGTGGTGGAGGACACGGTGACCGAGTACCGGGAAGAGACCGCGAGGACGCAGCGGGAGAACGAGAGCCTGCGGAGCCAGCTGCGGGACATCCTGCTGCTGGAGGCCGAGACAGAGTGGCTGAGTACGGGCCGAGCTTAGGCTGCTAGCTCCTGGAGCTCCTGGACCTTAGAGCTGAGAAATAACAGGATTCAGACTTTCTGAGGGAACTGATGTTAAATAAGGATTTAAACTTAAACTGTAGAGTTAGACAGCAACGTTAGGTTTCTACCTTTATACTCGGCTGAAGGGACATTTAATACATTAAGTTAATTCAGTTAATTCACAATAAAATGAGAATATTTTAACATTTTCCTGCTATTTCCTCTTAGACACAGTCAGGCACGAGCTCATGTTTAAAAATAAGGTAACTATTAAACTAAGAAGAGATGATATTTTCATAAATGTAACTATATGCAGAATATTATTTTAAATGTATTATAACACAATAATCTAACAAATTCTAATGGGCTAATTCATGAACAAAACAATAACATTAAATATTCAGAATATTTAAAGGATTTGGTGTGATGTTTTTAAAGCAGGCTGACTACTGTGGAGTTTTTATTTTATTTATTTATTTATATTTATTTATTATTTAAAAGGACATACATATTAATTAACATTTGCTGTAAATATGCCAGAGTTAGCCAAAAGGCTATTTACATCCGTAGTCCCTGTCAGATGTTTAAAAGGCTCCCTAAAAAAAGATCAGATTAAACAAAGATAAATAGAGTAAATAAAATCAAAGTAAGAAGGTAGAGGAGAAACCAAAACACATAGCAAACAAACAAAAAAGAGAAGAAAAGAAAAGTAATCAATAGCACCAACGATTAGCTTGCTTCTTTATACTGATCATCTAAAAAGCAATTGACACATCAGCTACGGTGGCCTAGAAGTTCAAAACACAACGGCAAAACAGGAACGATAACATTAACCAAACCGGAAAAGGTCGGTACCCTCGGGCCATAGACATTTATACGTAGACGCCGCATTGATTGGCTGATTCGTACGCCAACGTCGCCGCCATGTTGAATGTGGCAATCTGTAAAGATGCACACATATACGTAGAAACATGCCTCCTGATTGTTGTTATATGACCATACGGGTATAAATTTGACTTATTACCTTTAACAGAGCTTTCAGATTATACGCAACAATGTTTGTAACATTAGCGCTGTGGAGACCTCATTGCCGTTGTGTTTTGCACTTCAGGGCCACCGTAATCATCAATAACATCAATGATCTTTTATTGGTGTTATTAATCCCTAGAAGTGGTTAACTGCTGTCAAAACAGCTGTTTATTATTTCTTATGGCAAAGATTGATGATTGGTAGAACATTGTGCTGGCAAAAGAAAACTTACATACACATGCACAGGTCGAATTAGCAAAGAGGTCACACTTTGTCCACAGGGGGCGCCAAAAACGATACAGGAGCTTTCAAATATTTAATCAGCTCAAAGGTTTGGGCAAAGAGTCATGGGTATTCTGGTTGAATTATTAGTTGGATAGTAGAAAAGTTATCATAATGACTTAAATGTTAGTTTACCTGTTACTATGTGGAAAAAAAGAACACCTTTAATAGTCTCAGTCAGCTGTTTAACACATGTTGTGATTTGAAGAAGAGCTAAACTAACCCTTGATTGGAAGAACTGCACTGATCCTTGTTGATTCCACTTTGTTCACAGTTGTGTTCTTGTGTTTCATTTCAGGGTCGACCAGATCCACTCTAGGGTTAACCGCTCCTGATGAGCCACAGCTTGGACCCCGCTCAGAGGAGCCAGACTCCACCCTGAACCAGCCCAAAACTGCCTCCAACCATCCTGGGTGAGCAGGTGTTTCTTTGCCGCCTCCGGCACAGCAGAGCGAGGAATTCCCCCGGGCCGATCCTCCTGCCGCTTAACAAGAAGCCTGCTGAGACCCGGGAGACCGTCCTGAAGCCCGGGCCTCACAAGGAGGCGCTACTTAAAAGCATACCTCCTCTCTCTAACTCCCTCCTGCATCCTCCTCCTCCTGCTGCTGCTGTGCCTCCTCCCTAAAATTCACGTTCAAGTTCCTGTTCTGAGAGAGGGCACAGGCCTCAGCGACTCCTGTGATCAAAGATGAACCCGAGGAGTACAAAGTGAGTGAACCGTGAAGGCAACACAGACGCTCTGACAGCAGCTGCATGCGTCACGCAGGAAGCAGCTGAGCTTTAGATCAGACGCAGACAGGACGGTGGTTGGTGCATTCAGACCGACATGAAGCTCATAAGAAGAAGAAAGTGTCTCATGAGAAGCTCACAGTGACTAATGAGGGCGCAGCGGTGGTTACATCCCTGAGCTCGTACACCGCTGCCCCCGCTGCGGCGAGGCGTTCGACCAGGCCAGCAGTCTCCGCTCCACCTGGAGCAGAAGAGGAAACCCTACGCCTGCGAGTGGTTGCTGCAAATCCTTCGCACAGTCCGCAGACCTGCGGCGTCACCTGCGCACACACACGGGCGAGAGGCCGCACCGCTGCAACTTCCTGCTCCAAGAGCTTCAGCCAAGAGGAAACCTGCGGAGACACCTGCGCATTCCACACTGGGGAGCGGCCCTACAGCTGCCCCTACTGCTGCCGCACCTTCAGCTACGGAGACACCATGAAGAAACACAAACGCACACACTAGGAGGGAAGGCCGACCAAGGACGATCAGTGCTCCAAGACAGTTCAGCGGCTCCGGCAGCCTGCAGATACATTTAAAGAAGGACATGTGTTACATGGTCAACGCCTGATTGGTCGGTTTCAGGAGAGCGAGAGGTCGCAGTGAGGTCGCAGTAAGGTCAAGGAGCTCAGGAGAGGCGGTGCTAACACAAGCCAGTGGGATGTAGATATTGACCCTTACGTACATGTAGGTGTAGTGAGTCATGCGTAGTACCTTTACGTCTACACTGAACTGATGCGTCCTCACAGATCAGTCTGCTCTCTTTAGGTCCAGATCTCAAACACCAGCTGGGACAACATCCTGCTCTTAAAGCTACAGTGAGCAGATCATCCTCCAATCTTTATTTATGAGGCTTTGAATCACATCAAAAGTTTTGTCCTAACACTCTCCATGTTTTACTTTCATCATCTAGAGACGATCAGGACTCAGTAGGAGACTGGCCTGGTGTAATCATCATTATATAATAACTGCACTGCCGCTGACTCATCTGCATTTGTCTAAACTTGTTACTCAGGTCTGTTTTCATCATGAACCGATCTGCTGTTAATTATTTATCTAAAAGACACAAATATTAACCCTCAATGAAAAGAGTTACAGGTCAATGTTTAGTTTTTGATTAAAGAATGAAACAAGGAAGAGAAGAAGAGAACTTTTAGGTAACTAGAGCAGATAGATGTGTGATTTATTTAGTCATAGACTGATACTTATTTAAGAGGAAACATTTACAGACATGGAGGATGAGAAACTTAGTTTTTGAACTAGTATAAGGCAGCTTTATTAAACAGCTAACTATTTAAGTACATCTGCTCAGCTGTGATTCTCTGCTCCATGTGCTGTGAGAGCTCAACTACTCAATGACACTCCTTCTGAATCACTCCAAACAGCGCATTTATACTTGTTCTATATTGGCTAAAGTTATTGGCTTATAGATAATGATCAGTCAGGCTGTATTAAGGAACATGCAAAACTTTAAGACAGGTGGGATGTTTTGAAAAGGTGTTGTAGGGATTGTGAGGGAAGCTGTCGTTTGTCACTTCAGTGCAGGAAGAGGAAACATAAATATCAGCTTCATTTCTTACACGGCGCCCTGATGGTCACATGTGCCAGCCTCGCTTGTTACGAGCTAAGACGCAGGTATGTGTTTACTAAAGGATTGAAGATGACTTAATAAGACACTGAAGAAGAGAGCAGCGTATTTACAGCCCACTGGTTTGTGATGAAGCTTGAACAAGACTAACTTTTAAATCTAGAGTTGAAGTTGAGGACGAGCGGCACAGAATACCTGAGGAACCTGTTGCTCTTAAACGTTGTGTTCCTGTGAAGCGGACAGTTTGCAGTTTGTTGGCAGCTACACCGACCCTCCATGCCTTCATGTTTATTTATTCATTTATTTATTTATTTATCACTTACATATATCCTAAGTTTGACCTTTAGAAAGTCTGTGTTTCCTGCCTTCAAAGGATCCATCTCTGCGTCCACACTGAAAGACAGAACTCCAGACGTCTTCTCCTTCAGTCTGGATCTGTGCGTCACGGTGGGAGGAGACTTACCTCCATATGGCGGTTCTGAAATCTCCATTATTATTTTTCGACTGCAGAGATTTCTTTAAGTTTTCACTTCATTAACACACCTCCATTTTCACCTGCGTGTAATCCTGACTACAAGAGAAGACATCAGTTGTAGACACTCGGTGTGACAGATGATCAGTCCCAGTGGGAACTATGTTGCAGATAGATTAAGGTTTATAACGCTCTGAAAACAGTCATGAAAGACGACTTCCTCTCCTGAGGGATCTGATAGAAAACTCCAGAACAGTATCTTTCATTTCAAAGGTACCTGCCGTAGATGTTTGGTAGATAACTAGTTAAACTAGTTGAACTTGTAGCTGAGGTAACCGAGGTTAAAACTGATGCGTGTTGAGCTTTTTCGTATCCGTACCCGATTCAAGGACAAGGACTATCCACCTGAATCTTGCAATACTTTCCCTCGACAGCCTCCCACCTCTCTAGAAAGTCCCTGTATGCCTTTAACTGTACGCTTTCAGATGCTTTAAAATAGGTTTGCACTCCAGCGCCTGTCATTATCGTCGATTCAAGCTGTTGCAGTGCTCCCCCGAGTCCCTGCAGAGAAAATGAGTGCAAGCAAGCAGGGTACAGATCTCAAACTACAAGAGCAGGATCTTGAATGAAGGTGAGAAAGAGGCCCAGACATGTGTTTGAGTCCAGATGTTCACAGAGCAGATACTTACCAGCAGTGGAAATGAGACATGTGCATGCTGGAAATGTGTTAAATACGAGGTTTAGTGAAGAACTCTTCAGTGCTCCAGTTCAAATATAACAAATCGTTCTTCCCTGTTACGATTGAAGTGTTTCTTTTCTCCAGAGTGTCGACACTGTGATGGTGTGAGTGATGGATGGAGGTGAGGGTAACAGGTGTGTGTCTGAGGGGGATCACCTGAGACCTTGCTGTGTTCTCTCTCTGAGCTTCGACATCAGCAGAGTGGAAACCTGTCAGCTGAACGCCGCTGAGGGACTTTGATTAAACTGACATTAACTGGACTTTCTCAAAGAGTGAGCGGACTCATGAGGAGAGACTCTCCTGCCTCAGAGGAGACCGGCTGCTGCAATACTACACATAGAATAATATATTATTTATTTTCTCTTTCATCAGTGTTAGACTCTCATCTCGTCTGATGTCACTCCTGGAAATGTTGTGTGTTATTTGGAGACGGCTGATTGTAGAACATGAAGGGAAGCGGCTGCTCGCTGCAGAGGAACGGACAGACTTGTGTTATTTTTGCAGAAAACAAGACGATACATGAAGTCAGCGGTCATACCTGCTGGAGGAAGAGAGTGTGTTGATCGTCTCTGAAGAACGCTCCATTCTGTGTGATTAGTATTTTGTATTGATGTGAAACATCTTGTTTTTTTAGGCATAATAAATGTTCTAGACAAACTCTGCATGGTTTCTGTTCTCTGATTATAAAAACAGCTTCAAATCTTTAAATATGTGGCAGTAAAGTGCTGTTTAATGCAGGATAAATGAGGTTAAAGCCCTGAGATGATATATAAATTAAGAAATGACGATGCAAAAACTTTACTGCAAACAAAAGTCATGCAATGAAATGTTAATTTTGCAAAAGTAAGACAGAAAAAAGCCAAACGGTCCGTTTATTTTGTTATAAAAGCAGAACTTTGGGGTTGAAAATTGCAGGTGTATCTTTCTCAAACATTAAATGTGCAAAATTAGAAGTATTAGAAGTAGACATAGAAACCATCAAATCAATCGTATACACTACCAGTCAAAAGTTTGGAAACACCTTCTCATTCAAGGGTTTGTATTTATTCTAATTATTGTAAACACTGTAGATTAATACTGAAGACATCAAAACTATGAAAGAACATATAGGGAATTATTTCATTTTTAAACAAAGCAGAATCTGTTTTATATTTTAGATTCTGTAAAGTAGCCCACTTTTTCCTTCATGACAGCTTTGCACACTCTTGGTATTCTCTCAGTCCGCTTCATGAAGTGGTCTCCTGGAATGGTTTCTAATGAACATGAGCCTTGTCAAGAGTTCATTTGTAGAATGACTTGCCTTCTTAATGTGTTTGAGACCATCAGTTGTGTTGTTCAGAGGTAGGGTTAGTACACCATGGATAACCCTATTTGACTACTGTTGTAATCCAGATTATGACAAAACCAGATTATTTCATAGTTTTGATGTCTTCAGTATTAATCTACAATGTTGAAAATAATTAAAATAAATAAAACCATTGAATGAGAAGGTGTGTCTAGACTTTTGACTGGTAGTGTATATGAAAAAGAAAAGTGAACCAACAAAGTACATGCACCCAAAGAAAGCTTGTAACTGCACTTCATGACACTCCTTTGGCAAATTCCACCTATGAGACATAGTTCGTGGTGCAGGATAACACCTCCTTGTAAAGTGCTGTTGTACTTCTCTGTTCTGACTCTAGGGGGCAGTAGTGACCCATGAACCTGTAGGAGCCTCACATCACTCAAACAAACCCAAACTCAGCCTCCAGTCTGTGTTGCATTCCAAATTTATTTTTGCATTGTACATTAGACACCTGATAGAAATGTAAGAACAACCGTAATGCACAAGATCAGTGTAAACAACAGTTCAACAATATCGTATAGAAAGCCACATTCGTACATTCAGTCGTGCATAAAAGAGGAACAATAAACACTGTAAACAGCAGGGTTCAAACACGAGCCGGACCTCCATGTTTCCCCTATGTAAACACTTCTCAATTATAAAACAGGCAGAGGGAGTATAGAGATATAAATATATCAACATATTGCATCATGCAACAACAAGGAAGAACCACTTGTATTGTGTTATCATCATCATCATCATCAGTTTCAGTAACAACAGGATGCAAATTGTATTTTCACAAATGTATTAAAGAGTGCAATAGTAACGTGATCCGTGCATTTCACAGCAGATATCAGAGGAGTGAGATGAAGGAGTGAGATGAAGGAGTGAGATGAAGGAGTGAGATGAAGGAGTGAGATGAAGGAGTGAGATGAAGGAGTGATGAGAGTTTGAAACATGAGGCCTCTGGGGGATGATGATGGTTCACTCTGACTGATGAAGATGTGAATGGGGATGAAGTGATGCTGCAAGCTGACCAAAAGGAAAAGCACTTTTTTTTGCATCGTGTTATTTGCTTTAGTTTGACGCCGAAAATGTGTCCCTCCATTAACGTCCAGAAATCAACAAGAGAGCACAGAAGAGTCCGCTTAGGTAGCATCATCCAAAAAGGCTTGATCTAGGAATGTAAGTTGATAGTGGGTGGACATGACTGCATCACTTCTTTGGGTAAGTCATATTCAGATAGTTGTAAGATGTGTCTCAATTCAATCCAGGAGCTGCAGCTTTCGAAGGCTGCATTTGAAGACCGAATCCAAGTCGGTCCCATTTCAAAGACTCCTCCAGATGCGTCCTACGTATGACGATACAACTGTCTGCGCACCAATTCAAACGATAACGTGACGATTCACACTGCTTAATGAAAGTATTTAGTTGCTGTACAAATGTTAAAAAAGACAAATGCATTTAAATTATCTTCAAAATGTTGGTGATGGTTGTAGTTACGTGCGAAAGCATAGCCAGGTAGTTCGCCACATTAGCCAGCTACCTACTCGCCTACATCGGCGTACGGGAAGGAGCTGTTGGTGACGTAAACTGACATTCCTCCGTAGATGAGATGGTCTCAGTTCAGACTGGTCTACGCAGGCTACGAAGGCTTGGTTCCCTGGATCGGGACACTTCTATAGATGCTAGCACTCCATCCAAGATAGCTTAGTGTTTATTCTTGCAACATTAAAAGTGAAATACAAACCAGAACGCTGATAATACGGTAATTGTTTTCTCTGTTAGCCGTAGCCTGACCCTGTTCAGTCTTTTAGCATGAAGTTTATATATATCATGGTTTGCGTTTGAGTCAGCTGGAAAGAGTAAAAGCTAACAGAGACTGTGCATTCTGCAAAATCCTGGAGCTTATGTTAAAGCTCCTGTGGGGAACTGACATTTTTGGCGCCCCCTGTGGACAAACATGTTCATCGTATTGCTTTGCTGATCTTGTCCTGACCAAAAAAAATCTCCTGCTTTCTTTAAACCAGGGGTGTCCAAACTTTTTTCAAAGAGGGCCACATTTGATGTTGTCAGAATACCTCAGGGCCTGTAGCTACTACTGAGACTTAGGAATCAGACAAGTTATAGATGAAATCTCTATTTAATAACAATTATTTTAAACATTTTCTCAATAAATCAGTAACTAGGTAGTCCTCAGTTCTCTTCAAGCCACGTAAACTTTATCTTCTTCTGGAGGAAAATGGTCGGGCAATGTGGGAAAAATATTATCTCATTATTTTTCTATGGCAGGATCACGATCTGGATTTCATCACACTTCTTTTTCATGTTGTTTTTTAGACTTTTCTGACCAGCAGACAACATTTAAGAACTAAATAATCATTTTCCTGCATTCTGAACTATTTTATTCACCAAATTTTGCCTTTTCTGCACAATTTCATAATTTTGATTTTGTCTTGTGTCCTCTTTTGTGTCTTCTGAACTCCAAGAGTTCATGAAGAACATTTTCACATCATGATAAAAACATTAATTTGAAAAAGCCTGTCAGCTTTAAGAGTTCTTGTGTTTCTTTATTGTCATCTTGCAGAATTCCCAGAGCTTTGGCTTTAGACAAGTAGTCCATATGAAGCTTTTTGAGATGTTTCTGGATTGACTTTAGTTTGTTTGTGCGCTTGAAAGAAACTGCAAATGTACAGATGATTTAGAATGTGATTAATTTCTGTGCTATAAATAACACAATTTAAAATGGAAGCTTGGGGCCATAAATAAATGGATCTAGGGCCGCGATTGGCCCCCGGGCCGCACTTTGGACACCCCTGCTTTAAACGGTCGGATGTGTCTCTCATTTTGAATATTTGCTTTTAAAATTATAAAGAAAGGCTGTTTATGCCGCATTTTGTCAGTCGTGTGCTGTGACACCTACCCCCCCCCCCCCTGCAGTGCGTTCAGGTATTAAAGTCACAAAACAGGAATCACCAGTCTTCTCGCTGATGGTCTCATTTGGGTTTTTTTTAGCTCCTAAAGAGGCATCAGTATCAATTTAACCGTGTTTCACAACCAGCTGAAAACTCCTCACTGGAGCTTTAAAGTTATTACATCAACTCGAGGCTGTTTTCAAATCAGCCGAGTATCTGACTAGAAACGAGCACATTATCTGTGGTCGTTAACTTCAGTATGAAACTGGTTTTAATTTAGACTGCTGTGAATATCAAAGACAATTGTATTCATTTATTAATGTTGAACACAGTTTCAGTGTTGTGCTTCACCCTGAGCTATTAGAAGTTTAATCAGAGAGACGTTTCTGTTGATTCTAATGAGCCCAGGGACACAAGCACACACCCTCACCTGCACCTGTGAGGACCAGCTGATCACAATTCTACTTTTAAACTAAGAAGAAATAAAGGGAGCAAAAATGTACAACTGTAGGAAGAATAAATGCACACTTCTCTTCTGTTAGTCGCTATTGCTGTTTTCATGTAGCCGTCATGGCGCCAAATTTGACCCTGAACTCAGATCAGTGAACCTCCATGATATGTTTCAGTGCAACAGGAAGATTAAAGCACTCTGTCCTGGAGGCGTCTCTGTATTATTTAGTATTATTAAGTTAAAATAATGATGAAAAGCATCCTCTATGCAAATGATGAGTAGATTATTTTCACAGTGTTTTGATGTTAATTGAAAAGGGTCAAACATTATTGTAAATTGAGGCGACTAAACCTCGCCAAGCTGAGTAAGAAGTGCGCCCACCGGCCTTTAAAACCACGACGACACTAAATCTGAAGCTCCACATGTTCAGTCTGGTGTTTCTTTGTGTTTAAATTCACGGATATTAACAAAAACACTCGACATATCTGATGCTTCTGTTTTTTTGCAGCAGTGTGTGAATGCTTACATCACGTCAACACGAGGGAATGCACGTCTGAGTGAAGGAAGGTCGATCCAAAATAAAACCCTGATTATTTTCACCATTCTTTTCAGCAGTCTGGATTGTCCCGTTGCATGATCTCATGCAAAGGAGTTTGTAGCTTTGTTTATAGAAATACAAATATTTTCTGCAGCATGCAAACGTGTTGAAAATGAAGTTTCTGCTGTATGATCATCACATTGAAGTCACAGAGCTGTGCATGTTTTTGTATGATAGATATTCAGGAGTGGGTTAAAACTTTCCTCACCCTTCGACGTGTCTGCAGCTTTATCTAAACCTCCCTATGGATTATGACGTTCAGTGATATGTAGGACTGATCCCTTCATTTTAAAGGAGCAGAATTATAAAGCTGAGACTCCTTTCTCCCAGATTAGACATTTACCTTAACAGACTGAACCTCGAGGGGACTAATGATCGCACACCCTTTCAGTCGGGGAAGCTTCAACATACGACCCTACTTAACTGAGGCAGACTTCTGTTTGGTCTCTCAGTGAAGGAGAATGGAGAGTTCTTCTGTGCAACCTCAGAAAATCCTCCTGCAGGACGAGGACCAGATAAGGCTTTAAGTATTGTAAGTGTGAAAAGCGTGATATCTACCCTTGTACTCTGAGTATTGACCCGCAGGTCTGAGTGGGATCTGGTTCTGTGCAGGTTCAGAGAGCACACCGGCCTGAATGAGATCCTCCAACCCTTAAAAAGATGCTCAGCTCTGAGACTCAGATGTGATGATACAGTCATGGAGAAGTAATGAGATTAGAGTTCCTGTCTTTGTTGGAGGAGTGAACTATATTCTGCAACATTTAAAGTGAAGTGACCCTGCTTTGAGAGAGAGTGAGGAACATGTGTGTGAACGCCGTTGTAGAAAAACATGCACTTTAATGTGAGATGTGACGTCTGCAGCAGTGTTTGTGTTGATCTCTGAGTTCCACCCCTCGCCGGTGGAGCGTACCGACCTAACGTGTTGATGTGTGGATGGATGAGGTGAGATGATGAAGGTGTGATGGAGCTGATGGGCGTTTCATCGGGATGACTCACCGACCAATAATGAAGGCACAACACCATGCTGCTCAAGCTCCACCCTCTTATTATGATACACCCTCTCTCTCTCTGGGTTACCGCTGACTCCTGTGGTGATGCTGCTCAAGTCCGTCCCTTGAAGAAACCCGAGGCCCTCTGTGTTACCGTCTGTTCCCTGACAGCGACCGCCTGCAGGATGCGGTGCAGGATTTTAGTCGTGGCTGAGGGATTGGGGCAGCTCGTTGGTCAGGATGTGCCACCGCTCCACCCTCCTGCCTTGGTTCTTCAGGCAGTCCATCCAGTGACGGAGGGCGTCACCCTGAGAGTGACAGCCCAGGCAGACACCACCTGAACAACGACAAACAGGAAGTTACAGCAGCCTGAGCATGCCTGAGAGAGTAAGATCTGAAGTTTAGCTCATAGATCAACTTTGAGGTTTACTTTTGCACAGGAAGAGGATTATAAAAACTACAAATCAAACTCTCTCATACAAACAGATGATGATAAAACATGTTTGATTCACAGATATTTACACCCGCAGTGTTTCCTCACTCTGAATCAGAAAATGATCAAACCAGCAAAAACATATTCTCGTGTATTTTCAAAAAGGTCACATGACGCAGCGGAGTCGTTTCTGCACCAGAGATTACAGTCTGTGTTCAAAACCCCCTGAGAGGTCAGAGGTCAGAGTCTCACCGATGAAATCATTGGAGCGCCCCAGGTCGTAGTCCCACACCGTCACCTCCAGAGTCTTATTGCTGAGCTCCGACAGAGAGATCTCGTAGAAGAACTCCTGCAGGGAGGAGACATGCAGGGCGGCAGATTAAAAACATGGCTCTCCGGCTGCATGTCGTGTCGTCTCTGATTCATCTCGAGGATGTTCACGGTGACAGCAGAGAGACACTTTTTAAGAGCCTCAGATAGAAACTTAAGTCTTGTATATTTCTGGTTTAATGAGATTACTGAGGTATCAGCAGGGAGATAAATGATGGAGTTTCAAAACCAAACTTCAGTGTTATCTCTTGTGGGTGTGTGAGTAATGGCCGCCTGTTCTCTGTATTACAGGAACGACAGAGATAAAGCACCACATAAAAAAAACTAAAGCAGCTGTGGACTTTTAGATGATCCCGTACCTGAAGCAATAATTAACTCTTTGTTGTTTTCCCTTCCATGAACAGACAGATGCATAAAGGTGCTCAACATGAAGCTCACTCCACAAAGTCCTGTATTGTTTTGCATCATTAAATATTTAATGCAGCACTTTATTTCTAAACAGTTTGTTGTTTCTTCCTTCTCTGGTGACATATATGAGTAAGAGAGGAGGAGCAGGCGTGCTGCAGGTGACTCATTAACTGTGTTACTCTGAGTTTATATCAAGTGGTAACCTTGGCTGATGCAAAGTGACGGCAATGCAGAAGTGCAAAGAGCTACATTTGAAGTGTTCTCTCAAGGTCGTCCCAAAAGCAAAGGAAACCTCATTAGAGCTCATCTTTACTGCTTAATTGAACTACTTTGTCATGGACGTGTTGTTACTGCTGGTTTCATCTCCGCCTCTATCACGGTTTCTAGAGTAGACGGACGTTAGTTTGAGTCATCACTTCTGATCTTAAACTATTACACATGGACAGAGTTTTGAGACCAATCGTTGGCGGTTGCCATATTGGAAAAGCTCACTCAACCGAACTTCTGTCGACCTCACTACAGGCACAGAGGTGGAGTTGAGGCGGGTCTTTTGCCTCCTCACAGTGACAGTGCATCCGCCTGTCAATCTAGTCACCCACGCCTCTAATTAGGCAAAACTCATAACCTTAATATCTTCAAAACGAATGAGTAATGTAAAAATTCACCGTACAGCGTGTGCCGATAGAGAAATGAGCCATTCAGACCTAAACTGTAAAGATTGTCTTCTTTGAATGGGTGTGTATGTGGTTTCCTGTGTTTCTGCAGCCAGCCTCTAGTGGACACTTGAGGAACTGCAGTTTTTAACACTTATGCATTTGCTTCATATTTGAAGACCGGAGGTTGCCGCTTGTTTAAAGGAGACATATCATGCAAAATGGACTTTTTAATGGTTCTTTACCTGAAATATGTGTCCCTGTCTACAAACCCCCTGAGAATGAAAAGAATCCATTCTGCCCCTGTTCTGATTTCTCCACCTTTCTGTAAATGTGTGTGAAACGAGCCGTTTCAGACTTCCGTGTTTTTGTTACGTAACAACAATATCCGGTCTGTCACGGAGTCAGAGCTCGGAGCTTGTTCAGCCCATAGACTGTATAAAATAATACTGAATCCCTCCTCCGTTTTTCATTACCTGCACAAATGTGTGCTAACAAGGAGCTTAGGAGGGAGGCATGCTAGTTGTAGGCTGTCTTAATAAACACAAAGGTCAGTTTTACTCCCCACGTCTGCAGATTTGAAGATCTAGTGGATGATTTTTATTTATCATGGATAAGTGCTAGCGCTAGTTAGCATAGCCACATAGCTACATGTTCGTAGCTATGTACCAAGACACACGTCGACATACTGATAAATAAAACAACAAGAAACACTAAATCTGTGACCAATCCTTCAGAAAGGTCCTGCTGCAGGCGCCTCTCCGTCAGGATCAGATTCTGGATCAGATTCAGAGGGTTGAAGTAACGTGATCTCTGAGCAGCCGTGTATATTCAGCCAACATGTAAACATTAGATCAACGTGCTGGAGAGCCGAGGCACATCCACTTCCTGAGGGGGCGTGGTCAGAGAGAAAACAGAGTGTTCTGAGGAGGTCTGAAGAAGAGGGTTTTTCAGGCATGCCAAAATCTGATTTCAAAGTGTTTTTTTGAGCATAAACTTTAAAGACATGTTTTGGGGACCTCTTAGACCAATATATGTTGATGAAAAAACCGTGATATGTCCCCTTTAACATTAGTTATCACAACCGCTTCAAGTATGTGTATGTAACCAGTGTTCATGCTCTGAAGTCTGAAGTTGCTTTTTCTACAAACAAAACTTGAGATTGAAATCAGTCTCTAAAAACCCTCTTCTTCATTGTCTGCCCCAAAATGATCTGACGAGATTGCACAGCGTTGAACACATCATGTGGTCGGGTGTTTTCAGCAGCAGGGGAGACTTAAAACAGGAACCATCAAAGACAGAGACACACTGTGCAGGAGAGATGAACGGGATCTGTCTGACGTCTCTTTATTAATGTGACTTTGGTTGTGATTCATGAGGGAGAAACACAGCGCAGCATGACAGGAGGAGAGGAAGCAGTTCAGAGATTTTTCATGCAGATTGGGACGACACTCAGATTCTGTCATAGAGCGTGATTTAAATAAAACAATAAATTTAGAAAGAGAGAGAGAGAGAGAGAGAGAGAGAGAGAGAGAGAGAGAGAGAGAGAGAGAGAGAAAGAGAGAGAGAGAGAGAGAGAGAGAGAGAGAGAGAGAGAGAGAGAGAGAGAGAGAGAGAGAGAGAAAGAGAGAGAGAGAGAGAGAGAGAGAGAGACGTGACGATGCCCCCCTCAGCATTGGGACGTGAGCTTACCTCGTTAAATTCAGGGTTGAGGGTTTTTTTCATCACTGTGGTTTTGTGCTTGGATTTCTTCTCTATGTCGGGCTTCAGGTATCTGACAGGAAAGAAAGCACACAGAAGAAGAAGATTATTATTGATTCAAGGTTAAAAGATTCACTGCTGAATTTAAACAGCAGAGCAAATCCAGTCCCATCAGGACTCAGTCTGATCTCATCTTAATCCACCATGAGCAGAGCACTTTGCAGCATTTAGCAAGTTACAGTGGCAAGGACAAACTTCCTTTAACAGGCAGAAACCTCCAGCAGGACCAGACTCATGTTAGACACACATCTGCTTAGAGAGACCGTGTTGGAGAGAGGGATAGAGGGAGATGAAGAGAGAGAAAGAGATGATAGTGGGGAGACGGATAGTAGTAGTTGTAGCAGCTGGAGTCTGGCACGTCTACAGCAGCAGAGATCCAGAGGAACCTACGAGACAAGGGAGCTCAGGGACTCCAGAAAGGTCTATGGTTAGGAACTTTAATGGGACAGGAAGAGTTAAAGTAAGAGACAGAGGAGAGAGAGGAGAGAGGGAAAGACAGGATCCCATGTTCCAGTCTAAGCCTAAAGCAGCATAACAAGAGCTTTATCAAAAGATATGGTTTCAGTGATCAAAGTTAGCTCTTGTGCTGTTTTGTTTCCATATATCTGTACTTCAGAGACGTTTTGTTTACATCTGGGATTCCAAGCTGAAAATAAAGTGGAAAACTATGACTGGCAGCTTTGTTAAAACATGTGTTAGAAGAAAGAGGATGAACAAAGAGAGCCAAAATAACAAACACAGAAAGAAAGAGTCTTCCAACTTTCCATAACAGTGCATGAAAACAGCTGGTCTGCTGCAGACTGAACCAACCTGAGGGATCTTTGCAGCTTGACAGGACGAAAAGGATTGGTGTTCAGTTCTAGCTCTACAGCATCAATTCGTCCATCTGTCCTTAAATGTGACATTTGTTGTGTATCCACTGAGTGTCTTGTTTTATTCTTTATTATCTTTAATATTGGCTGAAGTAATCATCATTAGTTGGGCCTTTATTCCCAAACTTTGTCCTAAGACTAACCGTGGTCACAAAGACAGAGTAAAACAGGAAGTATCTGAACCACCGCCAAAATAAAACCAAAGAAAACTCTAAAAATTCAACAACACAATTATTTCCAGTGGCAGCTAGATTGACTGAAAACATGCTGCTTCACTATAATTGGTTTGGCACAGACAGTAACCTCCTTAAAGAACCATCAAATACTGAAAGGAGGATTTTTTTTAATGGGAGCTGGACTTACTGGGTCCCAAATGGAGAGCCAGACTAGACCGCTAAGAAGGACTGATAATCACTGGACTTCAGCTTCAGAGAAGACAAACACCACGAGCTGGAGTTTTGCCATCTTATTAACTTTGCCAATCAATGCTGCTGTTTCTGTAAAAGCTGCACCATCTGTTTGCCAGCAGGACGGGTAATCAGTGAGGAGGAGGAACCGGAGCGAGCAGAGAGTCAGGAGGGAACACCGGGGAGAAGTCGAGGATTTAAGGCTTCTCTTCGCTTTTGTTCCCGAGTCTTGAGAAAAACTGTCACAGACTGTCAGGATATGAACAGAGTCTGAGTCAGAGCAAAGAGGAGAGTGACAAATTCAGATATACCACCATACTGTGTCACTGCCTGAACTCAGCATCCAGTTAAAACAGGTCAATACTTTAAAGACTCCTCCATTAAAGTCAACACAAACAACTGAACAAAGCAAATCCTGCATGTTCTCCTTGAGTCTACACAGGGTTTCCTGTGTGCGCGAGCTGGGGTAAACCCAAGTGGCAACCTCCGGTCTTAAAATATGAAGCCCATGCGAAAGTGCTAAAGCTGCAGTTCCTCGAACGTCCACTAGAGGCTGGCTGCAGAAACACAGGAAACCAACCTCAAACTTTTTAGAGCCAGGGACCCCCTAATCCTAACCCTAACCACTACCCTAACCCTAACCCTAATCACAACCCTAACCCTAACCCTAACCCTAATCCTAATCCTAATCCTAACCCTAACCCTAATCACAACCCTAACCCTAACCTTAACCCTAATCACAACCCTAACCCTAATCACAGCCCTAACTCTAACCCTAACCCTAACTCTAATCCTAACCCTAACCCTAACCCTAATCACAACCCTAACCCTAACCCTAACCCTAATCCTAACCCTAATCACAACCCTAACCCTAACTCTAACCCTAACCCTAACCCTAATCCTAATCCTAACCCTAACCCTAATCCTAACCCTAATCACAACCCTAACCCTAACCCTAACTCTAACCCTAACCCTAACCCTAACCCTAATCCTAACCCAAACCCTAACCCTAACCCTAATCACAACCCTAACCCTAACCCTAACTCTAACCCTAACCCTAACCCTAACCCTAATCCTAACCCTAACCCTAACCCTAACCCTAATCACAACCCTAACCCTAACCCTAACTCTAACCCTAACCCTAACCCTAACCCTAATCCTAACCCTAACCCTAACCCTAACCCTAATCACAACCCTAACCCTAACCCTAACCCTAACCCTAACTCTAACCCTAACCCTAACCCTAATCCTAACCCTAACCCTACCCCTAACCCTAATCACAACCCTAACTCTAACCCTAACCCTAATCACAACCCTAACCCTAATCACAACCCTAACCCTAACCCTAATCACAACCCTAACCCTAATCACAACCCTAACCCTAACCCTAACTCTAACCCTAACCCTAATCCTAACCCTAATCACAACCCTAACTCTAACCCTAACCCTAATCACAACCCTAACTCTAACCCTAACCCTAATCACAACCCTAACTCTAACCCTAACCCTAATCACAACCCTAACCCTAATCACAACCCTAACCCTAACCCTAACCCTAATCACAACCCTAACCCTAATCACAACCCTAACCCTAATCACAACCCTAACCCTAATCACAACCCTAACCCTAATCACAACCCTAACCCTAACCCTAATCACAACCCTAACCCTAACCCTAACCCTAACCCTAATCACAACCCTAACCCTAACCCTAACCCTAACCCTAATCACAACCCTAACTCTAACCCTAACCCTAATCACAACCCTAACCCTAACTCTAACCCTAACCCTAATCACAACCCTAACCCTAATCACAACCCTAACCCTAATCACAACCCTAACCCTAATCACAACCCTAACCCTAACCCTAATCACAACCCTAACCCTAACCCTAACCCTAACCCTAATCACAACCCTAACCCTAACCCTAACCCTAATCACAACCCTAACCCTAACCCTAACCCTAACCCTAATCACAACCCTAACTCTAACCCTAACCCTAATCACAACCCTAACCCTAACTCTAACCCTAACTCTAACCCTAACCCTAATCCTAATCCTAACCCTAATCACAACCCTAACCCTAATCACAACCCTAACCCTAATCACAACCCTAACCCTAACCCTAACCCTAACCCTAACCCTAACCCTAACCCTAAATCTAACCCTAACTCTAACCCTAACCCTAACCCTACCCCTAACCCTAATCACAACCCTAACCCTCAGTTACTCCCTGTGCAGTATTGAGACTCGTGCCCTGTTTGTGAATCACCTGTGAGGTGTGGGACAGATCAGGTGTGAGTTCAGACGGTTTAATATCCCAGGTCTTTAATGACGGGGGTACCAGGGGCAGGAAATAGAGCGTGTCAGTCATATTTAGCATCTCCTCCTCGTGTCGCCTGTTGAGATAACCACTCAGAACCAGCTGACAGCAGATATATCAACCACTGATGAAGATGAAGAAGAGGCTTCCTCCGTCCTGCTCTCTGTAAAGTGTGAATCACTGAGCCCACAGTGTGTGTGGGTAAACCTGGCTCTGTGTTTTCATTATTAATTACTGTTTTATCATCATGATTTACTAAATCACATCACCTGAAAGTTTCTTTGTCACGACTCTTTCTTTAGTGTTTGTGCAAAAGACGCCAACACAAACTCTTTAATGTTGAAGCAAAATGTTGGGATTACACTTTCTTAGGGGTTCCATAAAATAGAAACAAAACAGTGTTTGGAAAAAGACAGGAAAGTAAGACCAAAGACTAGAAAAGTAGAGTTAAAGATGTGATATAAAAGGTGAAGAACCATGATGGAAAAAAACCTGATTTCTGGACTTCTTACATTTTCACGTAGGGGTCGGAGAATCCGTTGACGTCCATGGCGGCCAAATGAGCGCATCGCTTCACTCCCACACAGAGACCTCCACTGCGACGTCCTTCACCTCCTCCTTCCTCCCCTCCTCCTCCTCCTCTGTCCTCATCCTCCAAACAAGGAGGAAGAAACTGCAGAGAGAGAAGAAGACGACCTCTTTCCTCCAGGCTGTGCAGCTGCTCCTTCTCCCACTGCGGACGACATGATATGAGATATCGATTAGATTAGATGTTTACTATAGATTGTTTAATTGGATTAGTTTAACTGGATAAGTTCACATTAGTCGGCTGAGTTTGATTAGTTTATTAAGATTAGCTGAGCTGAGGTAAATTAGATGAAGTGGTTTAATAGTATAGTGAGCAGGAGCTGCAGAGAGAAGGGTTTGAAAATAAAGGGAATAAAGAACATCTTTAATGGAGTGTCCTCACAGAGGATTCTTGACTCCATTTAAAGCCATCAGCGGGTCATTATTTCCTCTCCTCTAGCATGGATCAACTAAAAACCCAACGCTGACCTCCACAGATCCAAACTCAAACAACAGAAGGTCGTCCTCGTGAATATTTGAGGCTGAGCTGAGTCGCCTCCGGGTGTTTCAGTTCTTTCTCTTCCTTTTGGCTTTAGGCGCCTTGAATTAAAAATAATCCAACATTCACGCTGGTGTCACTCCCACAGGTGAGGGCATCACAGCGGTTCATTATGATCATCTGTGCGACTGTTTATTCACACTGCCAGTAGATTTATCTCCGTGTTTGTGGATCTCGCCCACTCTGGTTATTTCTGTCCTCGCTGCTCGTGGGCGTCGATGGACTGTTTTACTTTGGAGGGTCGGCTGCTGTCTGTTACAAAACCTGATTCTTCAAGATCCATGCCTCCACAAAAACAACTATGATGGAGTCTGATGGAGTCTGTTTAATGAAAAGCTTATAGTTAGAGCTGAGTCAGGCTTGGACCAGCTCTTAGTTATGCTGCTATAGGCTTAGACTGACACACTGGGATCCTGTCTTTCCCTCTCTCTCCTCTCTCTGCCTGTCTCTCACTTTAACTCTTCCTGTCCCATTAAAGTTACTAACCATAGACCTTTCTGGAGTCCCTGAGCTCCCTTGTCTCGTAGGTTCCTCTGGATCTCTGCTGTAGATTTCTTTTTTGGGTCTGTCCTTCATCCTTTCTTTTCTTCTTTCTTTCTTTCTTTCCGTCCTTCTTACTTTCCTTTCTTGATTCCTTTTCTTCTTTCACTTTTTTCTTTTTTCTTCCTCTCTTTGACTCCTCTTTCCTTTTTCCTTTCATTCCTTCCTTCCTTCTGTCTTTCTTCCTTTCATTCCATTTTCCTTTCTTTCATTCCTTCCTTCTTTCTCTCTCTCTCTCTCTCTTGTCCTTCTTTCTTTCTTTCTTTCTTTCTTTCTTTCTTTCTTTCTTTCTTTCCCTCCCTCTCTCTCCTCTCTCTGCCTGTCTCTTACTTTAACCCTTCCTGTCCCATTAAAGTTACTAACCATAGACCTTTCTGGAGTCCCTGAGCTCCCTTGTCTCGTAGGTTCCTCTGGATCTCTGCTGCTGTGGACGTGCCAGACTCCAGCTGGTACAACTCCTACTATCCGTCTCCCCACTATCATCTCTCTCTCTCTTCATCTCCCTCTATCCCTCTCTCCAACACGGTCTCTCTAAGCAGATGTGTGTCTAACATGAGTCTGGTCCTGCTGGAGGTTTCTGCCTGTTAAAGGAAGTTTGTCCTTGCCACTGTAACTTGCTAAATGCTGCAAAGTGCTCTGCTCATGGTGGATTAAGATGAGATCAGACTGAGTCCTGTCTGTAAGAGGGGACTGGATCTGATCCGGTCTTGATGTTGGGTCTTTGTTATAATTAATTGATTTTTTCACACTGTGTGGAAATAAAAGAGACAGTTGTGGAGGCAAAGAGAGAGAATTAGAGGCCATCACGAAAACAGCATCAAGTGTCTGTAAAGGTTTGAGCGTGTTGAAGCTTCAGCCGTGACAGGATAATGTAGGTGTTATGTTCGTGTTTAGTTTTGTCTGAACTCACACCAGCAGACGGTGGGAGTCTGTTGTGTGCAGCTTCATCCCATTTTCTACTGATGAGCTGGAAACTTAATTTCATCCCAAATAGTTCCAACAGCAGATTATGTGAGCAGCCTGAACAACCCGAGTGCAAGTACCTGAGACTCATACTTTGTAATCCAAACCCCTCCACCTGCTCGGATCCTGCACCAGTAAAGAGGCTCACACAGCTCTAATGATGCTCATTAACAGTCCTCCTGTCACCGGTCTTTGATTTGAACCCTCTGGTTTTCACCCAGCAGAGAGTCAGAGATCAATACTTAAATCCGGCTCCTTCCTCTCCCCCTCTCTACGTGTCTTCCCCTCCTGTGGGGAGGTCACCTGTTTCTATTAGTCCCTCTGCTCCCACCACTCACCTCTCATTCCCCATTACACACAGGCCACCGGAGCTCAGTCTCAGCCCTCCTCTATCCCTGACTTTACCAACCCATACTATCTCACGCAGCTTCAAAATAAGAGTAAAAGGATTTGGTTTCAATCCAAAATAAAAAGCTATTTTCATTTTTCCTCTTGCTTCCCATCATCCCTCTCACAAAGCCTCAGTGAGAAAAGGGAAAAATCAGGTCAGAAAAACAAGATTGATTGCATCTTGCAGGAATCCGCACAGCTTGGAAGGATTCATCTCCCGCCCACCTTCAATCTGTGGGAACGGCACTCCGTGGATGAACCCTGCACTGGAAGAGATTTCGGCTCAGCAACATTCCCAAAGTCCAACTCTCAGTGCCGCCGCAGATCTGCTTCATCCATGCTTTAATAAAAGTGTCAGGCTGCAGGTTCATGTTCCAGGAGAGCGGCTGATGGACGGCTTCCTATCAGAGTGATAGCTCCATCCTTAAAGCCTGAGCTGCAGAATTCACTGACCGCTGATACCACAGAGAGGACGAATTCAAAATCTGTTTTCATGTTTTCAGGAGACTGAGGGAAGAAGCAGAGGTAGGCGTTTTGTTTGTTTGTTTGTTAGCATAACCTCTCTGTGGGGTTCAAGCTAAACCTGCATGAAAACAATGAAATTTTGACCTCGCCTTTAGTTTGATGTCCTTGACAGATTGTTCATGGGACTGTTCAGAAAACAGACAGAAAACAGACGTGTCATGAATATAAACTAAACAACAATGCAAATTGTATTACCCAATATAAAACCAGATGTCTCAAGGACAGAGCAACAAGCTCCAAGGAAGCAGAATCTTAGTTAAGACATAAATCAACACCAAGTCGTCCAAAGTCAAGAGAAACTCAGTCAAGACCTTTTTCAAGTCCAAGCACCAAATTAAGAGTCCAATACGGACAAATGAGTCCAACAAGTCGAACCCAGTCAAAACCTAAATCAAAAACAAATCCCAAGACAAGAATTCAAAGATAAATGATCATCAAGACCTCCAGTATACTCGGAGCAATCCTCAAGTACGTCCTCAAAAAAAGACCAGGAAGTAAAAACTCAAGTCTCAAATCATAATCATCAAGACCCAAATCAAGACAAACCCAGTGGAGACCAAAACAAGACAGAGCCTTTAGATCAATTTTGGTCAATCCAAACCAAAAAGTCAAAAGACATGTTTAAGAGTTTTTAAGTCAAGATCCCCCCTGGGTGAAAACCTTCATCATGACAGAGTCATAAGACCCACAAGTCAGGATAAACCCAGTGAAGGCCCGAGTCAGAGCCAAGCAGCGCCCAGTCACGAGTTTTATCAAAACACAACAAGTCCAGAGAGAAGGCGAACAATTCACTTCAATCAAGCTCCAGGTAAAACCTCCTAAAACCCCAAATCTTAGACCTCGAGAAAGACTAACAAGTCCCAAGTCAAAACCTGGAGAGGGATCAAACTTTATAAAGACCAAGCCCCAAGTTAAGACCAATTAGTGTCAAGGTAAGAACAGGTACCAACACCTGACTAACAAGTCCCAATTTAAGACCTAAATCAAGTCCAAGAAATCCAAGAGAAGACCAACAGATATAAGTAATCACAAGTACAAGACTAACAAGGTCTGAGCTACAACCTGCATGAAGTTCAGCAAGTCCTGAGGTGTGATGATGTTTTATATTGTACTGTATTAATGAAGGAGAGGGGGTGGGGGTAGTGAAGCCTGAGCAGGGATGGATCCGTCATATAATCCCGGGTTCCTGACAGAGCTGCTGTTTGTTTACAGGTGTGCCTTTAGACCTGCTGCTCTAAGCTCAGCGTGTGCACACATTTAAGACCGACAGGGCGCCATTAGATAAAGCTCCTGTTTGTCACCACACAGAGGTCAATTGGCTGACAACCCCGAAGGGATTTCACCAACACCCCCCCCCCCCCCCCCCTCTCTGCATCTGTCCTTCTATAGACACCTGTTTAATGAAAGCAGGTGGCTAATGAGCTCAGACCAGGGTCAGACTCACAGCAGAGCCTGACAAACCATCAGGAAACCTGACATCGACTGCGTCACAAACACTGCAGGAATGTAAACAAATCTTTTAAAGGAGCTAATTGGACCCTGAAGTCTTATTTACTCTACAAAGGAGGGAACACGTCCCCGCTAAAAGTCAGACTGACACCAGGGAGAGCACGAGAGGAGTGATGGATTCTGTCTTAAAGACCCTGCAGGGGGACCCACGACATGGAGGAAGAATCAAAACCATTGACTACGTCTGAGAACGGGACCAGAACTTTTCAATCCCAACTAATTACAAACTCTAAGTATGTGATTAATAAAAAACAAGTCCTGGGTCAGACCCAACATGATGGACTAAGGACAATGACAACAAGTTTAGACCTCATCCACCAAATCCTAAACCTGCAGAGGGCAGCAGAACGACAAGATCCCAAACTGATCCGCATTAATCAATGAGGATTAACAACAGCAAAGTCAAGATCCATCAAGTTCCCAGTCCAGTCCAAAGATGAGATCAACAAGTCCAAGTAAAGACCAACAGGAGTAAGTTTGGAAACAAGAGTCCCAAATTGAAATCAAGATGTCCCAGATCAAAACTAAAGGTACCAAATCTAGTCCCAGATCAGACAAGACCAACATTAACCGAGTGGAGTCCAAGGAGAACATCAACAAGCCTGAGTACAGAACAACCAACAACTCCAGATCAGGACCAACGTGTCCATATGAAGACCATCGGGTCCAGACTGAAGACCTTCAGATCCAGAATCAATTAATCTAAGCTATAAACCAACAAGTCTAAAGTTCTGAAGTCTCAGGACTCAGAGAAACGAGGAGAATGCTAATGTTCATTAAACGTGACGCCTCTCTAATATTTCATCCTCTGGCAGGAATAAACACACTCAGGTCTGTTTACCGTCCCTCAGGATGCATTGAGTTGTATTCTGGTAAACGGACTTGACAGACTAATCACACAATGTCTAGCTGCTCTGAGGTTTGGAGAGATGAACCTGGAGGCGGCCTGTCGAGGTGAAACTTGCAGTTAAGAGACCCCCAGATGTCTTTATGAGATCTAAGAGAAAAAATGGGAAGTGGTTTCATCTCATGAAGGTTTAATTGACTCGAAATGATCCCAGATAGAGAGCATATAATGAGGACTCATTAAGATAATGGCTTTCTCTCCACTCTGGTGGTGTTATCTGCCAAACATGCAGCAGCACAGGGAGAGTGAACTGATGAACTCTCTGACATCACATGAACAAAACAATCAGAGACAGACTTGATGTTTTCCTCTTTGTCAGGTTTGTTGGATTTTAACAAATCATGTGTGACATTCCTCGACTGAGGAACTTAAAGATCCTCTGAGGGTTTATTACCTGGTTATGAAAGAAAACGTCACAATGTACAAACAAGAACTAAAGACAGAGAACAGAGAAACTAAATACACAAAGGGTAATCACATACAGGTGAGACACCAGACACAGGTGAGACTGATCAGAGACAATCACAAAGACAATAGACAAGGAGAAGGTATTTACACAATTAAATAGAAAAAACAAGAAAGCAATTACAAAAAACAGGAAACAACTAGGAGTTTCTAACAAAATAAAACAGGAAAAAACAAGCAAATACTTTCAAAATAAAACAGGAAACACCAAGAAAGCACTTACAAAATAAAACAGGAAACACCAAGAAAGCACTTACAAAATAAAACAGGAAACACCAAGAAAGCTCTTAAAAAAATAAAACAGGAAACACCAAGGAAATACTTCCAAAATAAAACAGGAAACACCAAGAAAGCACTTACAAAATAAAACAGGAAACACCAAGAAAGCACTTACAAAATAAAACAGGAAACACCAAGAAAGCTCTTAAAAAAATAAAACAGGAAACACCAAGGAAATACTTCCAAAATAAAACAGGAAACACCAAGAAAGCACTTACAAAATAAAACAGGAAACACCAAGAAAGCTCTTAAAAAAATAAAACAGGAAACACCAAGGAAATACTTCCAAAATAAAACAGGAAACACCAAGAAAGCTCTTAAAAAAATAAAACAGGAAACACCAAGGAAATACTTCCAAAATAAAACAGGACAAAACAAGGAAATACTTCCAAAATAAAACAGGAAACACCAAGAACATACTTACAAAATAAAACAGGAAACACCAAGAAAATAATAACAAAATAAAAGAGGAAGAACTAAGACAACTCTTAAAAAAAAACAGGAAGCACCAAGATTAAAGGAACCAAAGAATAGTTAACTACAGAATGATGAAGTATTATATTAACAAATCACAAACAGGAAGTAAGACGAGACATGAAGATAAAACTACAAAATAAAACAGAACTGGATGGTTACATTACTAGCAAGAAAAAAATACAAAAACTGGAATAGAGCCATCTTGGTGAAAAGGTGAATAAGAGGCTGTCTGTGAGAGGATTAATATTTCAGTAGTTATTTCAGAGACCTGCTGCCTGCAGGTGGCACTGTTTAGAGGTACAGTTAATACAGCCATACCCAACACAGCCTGCTGCTGAAGGAGCCTTTCTCTACAGTTTCCTCAGCAGAGATTCACAGTGAGAGATTTATCTGACTGTTAAAGGACGACAGGATGACGTTTCTTTGTCTGAAAACACTTTAACAGCCTAATGAGCCACAGTGACCCGAGGCGGTCACATGAAGCCGCACTCAGCTGAGCGTCAGAGTCAGCTAATAAAGCGGTTCAGAGACGCAGAACGCTTTGCTGTCAACACTGAACCTAATGTTTGACCTCTCTCTGAGTCTCACTGCTCGCTGTGACAGAAGTGTTTATGAAATAACAACGTTCTCATCACACATTTGAACGATAATGTGTTCCTGATCTGTTCGTTATATTTGGACCTTTATACCTCAAAGTGTCTTCTCTAAAGTTCGTTCTTATTATCAGTAAAAACAGCGGCCCTAATGAGCCTCCATGAAGTGTTCTTGTCACTGAAGATAAAATCAGTAACTAACATGTCTCTGTGGGTTCCCCGTGTCAGACTGTTTCTTCAGAAGTTTTCGATCTCTCTGAGTCTGTAAGTTTTTAACAAGCTGTTGCTTCGTGACTCGACTCTCTCCTCTTTAGATTGAACTGTGCGCTCAGCAGGAGGCCCCAGTTTCTCTTCACTTATATCTAAACTACTCAGGACAGACCAAAGTCCTCGGCTGCTTTCTCTCCCCTGCAGATCATCTGCACTCCTTTGTGGGCTGAGACTCCTCGGGGTGAGCTTTCATCAATCATTTCATCTCAGCTCATCACGCTCTCTGACTCGCTCCCTCCTCCTGACGACACTCTCTGCTCTGATGTGTGTTCTCTTGTATTCACCCAGACACCTCTCTCATAGACTTTCATGCTCTCTGACCCGCCTCTCACTTTTCTCACTGTTAGTTTTATCTAAGAGAGCTCCGGCAGCAGGAGAGGATATTTTCTCAGTGATCTGGTCTCACACTTAGAGAGTGATTTTAAAACCGCACTGTGAGCAAAAGTGTAAAAATCAGATGAGTCTGGACTGTGTTTTAACTTCTTCAGACAGCTGGGGAGGATATATCAATCCTTCATGTTGCAGCTTGATTTTACAGAATAAAATAGTTGATCAAATTTAAGCCCAGCTAGCAGACGAAGCAGATTAAAGACATACCATGATGCACAACAACTCCAGAGAAGAAGTAAGGTCTCTATGTTGCACAAAAAGCAGACGTGCAACAAGTCGGTAAGTCAGGCACCAAATTCTTGCCCAAGTTTCTGAGATGTTCCGACTTCAGCAGGCGTTCACGTGCATTTTCCAACTTGGTCACTCATTTTTCCGATGTGCTAGACACCACATGAATGCAGCATTATTCCAAGCAATGATAGAGGCAATCAGCTCACACAACATCCATCCATCCATCTTCTTCCGCTTATCCGGGTCCGGGTCGCGGGGGCAGCAGCCTCAGCGGGGAAGCCCAGACACTCCTCTCCCCGGCCACTTCCACCAGCTCCTCTGGGAGGATACCGAGGCGCTCCCAGGCCAGCTGAGAGATATAGTCTCGCTGGCGTGTCCAGGGCCTTCCCCGTGGCCTGATCCTGACCAGATGCCCAAACCACTTCATCTGGCTCCTCTGGATCTGGAGGAGCAGAGGCTCTACTTTGAGTCTGAGCTCCTGACCCTCTCTCTAAGGCTGAGCCCAGACACCCTGCAGAGAGAGCTCATTTCGGCCGCTTGTATTCACGATCTTGTCCTTTGGTCACTACCCACAGCTCGTGACCATAGGTGAGGGTGGGAACGTAGATTGACAGGTAAATTGAGAGCTTTGCCTTCTAGCTCAGCTCTCTCTTCACCACGACAGACCGGTACAGCGTCCATATCACTGCAGATGCCGCCCCGATCCGTCTGTCAATATCGCGCTCCCTCTTCCCCTCACTCACACAACATATGAAATACATCTGCAGAAAAGAGATACTGCACATTTTACTTCTGCAAAACCATTAGGATGTTTAAATGTCGGATCCTGTCCTGGTTGGGAGACTATTTTCAGCAGCAAATGAATCCACACTTGGAGCTCCAGTGAGAGTTAATACCAGCAGGGTGGTGTGTATGTGATTTAGTCAAAATAAACTACAGTGTGTGTTCATTATAACGAGGGGGACACGTCATCCAGCTGAACAGTCCGGCTCATTAAAGCCCTTCGTGAAGTTTCTCTAAAGCACAAAAGAAGACGTGATAAACTCAGTCAGAGGATTCATTCTCAGCTGTTCACATCTGGAATAAAGAGAGCATGCTCAGTCTGCGAGGTGACATTGCGTGGCCTGTCCCTGGATTTCCACGCTCCCTCGCTGAATTACTTCACCGTCATGGGGAGAGGAGGGGATAATCACATTACCATCCGCAGCGCTCTGGAGAAATCTAATTAATGGCCCTCCCTGGTTACACCGCAGCTGCAGGGAGGGAGGTATAAAAAGTATCAGCACGGCCACCTCGCAGCAGGACGCTGTGGTTAGGACCTGATCGGGGCTCTGGCGTGTCAGGGTTGTGTAGCGGGGATGCAGCAGGTGGATGTCACGCTGTGTGAGATGGGTCCAATTAAAGTGGGTTTTAATTAAGCTTCAAGTAAGCACCGAGCTGTGGTGGTGTTCCAGTCTCTTAAGGAAGAAACACAAACACACTCTCTCTCTTATATTTGTTTAAAGCTCCTGTGAGGAGTTTGAGTTAGAGATAAAACAAACTGAATTAATGCTGATGTCTCTTCATGAGCAACAAAAGCAAACGAGACACGGTGTGCGTTATCTCTGTACTAACATCTGAAACCACGGCTGCAGGGTAGAGTCACATCAAGAGATATTAAGAACGCTCAAACATCCTTTCTTATATTTTTCAACAGCAAAAATTCTCAGTTAGTGATACATTTGACTTCAGTGCCCTTGACTTAAATAGTTAATGCATGTGTTTGTCCACAGGGGGCGCCAAACTCAACAGAGCTTCACTGGAGCTTTAAGGATCTTGAAGTTGTGGCGTCCAAAACAAAGTGAGAAGAACGATGATGTGGGGAATAACTAACACCAAAAGTTTCACATCGTCTGAACTTTTTTAGATTTGGAGTTTTGATTTCAACGACGTGGTCGAACATGAAAAATGATTAAAAAGAACAAAGACAGACTGAAATCTAAACTTGTCCAGCTTTGTGTTTCTTTATAATCATTAATCAAACTCTGACTTCAGCTCAGATCTCACTCCATTCTCTGCTCGACGCACGGAGGAGGTGATCCTCTGTATTCATTTATTCATGAGCTCCTGCAGAGGAACCGCTTTCTACATCGGGCCTCATTAAGAGAGAAACAATCCAACTTTACTTTCATCTTTCCTGTCGTTCACTTTCTCTACGTCAGACCTTCATCACCGCAAACATGTTCCTCTCAGCAAACTGAACGCTCTGATACAACCTGAGACTTCACTGTGAACGTGAGGACGAGCTCTCACCTCTCTGAGGTAGCAGGAGATCCCACGCAGAGCTTCACCCATCGCAGTCGGAGAGGGGAGCTGTACAAGGGAGAGAAGAGGTTTAAGTGTGTGTGTGTGTGTGTGTGTGTGTGTGTGTGTGTGTGTGTGTGTGTGTGTGTGTGTGTGTGTGTGTGTGTGTGTGTATGTGTGTGTGTGTGTGTGTGTCTTACTGGAGGTGGGTGCTCCAGACAGGTGTGAAAATGTTTCGTCTGGTTGGGTTTTAATCGTTTCAGGGGAACCCGAGATTCTCCAATCAACTCATTGTGAGTCAACTTGTCCTCGTCACACACAGTCAGCCTGCAGAGAGAGGGAACAGGAGAGAGAGAAGGAGGTAAGAGGAGGGAGGAAACGAGAGAGGAAACATAGAGAGAGGTAAGAGGAGAGAGGAAACACAGAGAGGTAACAGGAGAGAGGAAAGAACAGGGAAAAGGAGAGACAGGAGAGGGAACAGAAGAGAGAAGGAGGTAAGAGGAGGGTGGAAACTAGAGAGGAAACACAGAGAGAGGTAAGAGGAAAGGAAACAAGAGAGGTAACAGGAGAGGAAATAAAGAGAGAGAGGTAACAGGAGAGAGGAAACAAAGAGAGAGAGGAAACAGGAGAGGAAACAAAGAGAGAGAGGTAAGAGGAAAGGAAACGAGAGGTAACAGGAGAGGAAACAAAGAGAGAGAGGTAACAGGAGAGAGGAAACAAAGAGAGAGAGGAAACAGGAGAGGAAACAAAGAGAGAGAGAGGAAACAGGAGAGAGGAAACAAAGAGAGAGAGGTAACAGGAGAGGAAACAAAGAGAGAGAGAGGAAACAGGAGAGAGGAAACAAAGAGAGAGAGGTAACAGGAGAGGAAACAAAGAGAGAGAGGTAACAGGAGAGGAAACAAAGAGAGAGAGGAAACAGGAGAGAGGAAACAAAGAGAGAGAGGAAACAGGAGAGGAAACAAAGAGAGAGAGAGGAAACAGGAGAGAGGAAACAAAGAGAGAGAGGTAACAGGAGAGGAAACAAAGAGAGAGAGGTAACAGGAGAGGAAACAAAGAGAGAGAGGAAACAGGAGAGAGGAAACAAAGAGAGAGAGGTAACAGGAGAGTAAACAAAGAGAGAGAGGTAACAGGAGAGAGGAAACAAAGAGAGAGAGGTAACAGGAGGGAGGAGACGAGAGAGGTAACAGGAGGGAGGAGACGAGAGAGGAAACAGGAGGGAGGAAAGGAGAGAGGTAACAGAGGGAGAGAAAACAGGAGAGAAGAAACAGGAGATGTAACAGGAATGAGGAAACAAGGTAGGAAACAGGGGGAAAGGAAACAAGATGTAGGAAGAAGGAGGAAACTAGAAAAAGGAAACCAGAGAGGTAACAGAAGGGAGGAAACAGGTGAGGAAATGAGAGAGATAACAGATGGAAGGAAACGAGAAAGAGAGGTAACAGGAGAGAGGAAATGAGAAAGGAAACGAGAGAGATAACAGGAGGGAGGTTAAAGGAAAGGAAATGAGAGAGGTAATGGGAGGGAGGTAACCCGAGAGGTAACAGGATGGAGGAAAAAGGAAAGGAAAGGAGATAGGAACCAAAGAGGGGAGAGAGGAAACGAGGGAAACAGGAAGCTGTTTAACGCCTTAACGACGGTACGAGTGACTTCGGACTCTTTAAAATGAGTATTTCTGTTTAGCGGTGAGGATTCTTTGAAGCTAACGTTGACAGTTTTTATGTTATACAGCGAGCGAGGACATTTTTCACTGACTAACTTCATGAGGTTACGTAAGTCTGGAGGAAACTTCAGGGCATTTCAGGAAATGAAGACAGCTCAAATTTTGGTCTACTTTCTAAAGGTGAGCACATTTCTGGATGGAGCTGACATTTTGAAGGGTTATTTTAGAAAGTGAGAACATTTTAATAAAGTAAAGACACACAGAGAGGCTGAGTACTTTAATAAAGAGAGATCACTCTGAGAAGGGAGGACGTTCTGGGGAGTTATTCAGGTAAGGTTTGGAAATAGAAGACATTTAAGAAGGAAATTTGAGGAGGACATTTTTACAAAGTGTGAAAGTTTTGACTTTTGGAGAAATGAAGACAGATCTTGAAAATAAGGCAGCTTCTGTAAAGTGAGGACAAGTCTTAGAAAGTGTGGACTTTACAGACAGTCAGGTTAATTCTGTGAATTGAAAACTTCTTACAAAGTGAAAACTTTACACAGAAACTGAGAGGTAAAGGTTTGACTTGGTTTAGAGGAGGTGGAGTCGATCACGTCCACGAGGAACTTTAAAGATTGAGGTCCGACTTCCTGTGTGTGTCAGCTCAGTTTGAAGGATAAGAGAATAAAGATAACAGGAACAAGTGAACACACATCCAGTCTACTCCAGAACCAGTGTCTCCTTAATAAACCAAATCCAGTGGAGCAGGAAAACCGCTCCTCTTTGTTTGAGGAAGAAGTGCGGAGTCAACATCAGCGCCGTGTTTCACCAGAGCCAGAAAACAGAGCGAGCACAGCGAGTAAACACAAACAGCATATTAAATGTGGAGGTAAACAACCCACGGGGAAAGGTCCACAGACGAGGAGAACAAAGAGCAGACGGCTGGAAAGATGCTCGCTTTAGGTTTTGAATATGTGTTATCAAAGAAATGATATTCATGGAACGGGGGCAGACGGACTGACCTCTGCAATCCATCTCACAGTACTTTTATTATTTATGGAACCAATCAGGACCAGACTTAAAGTTATAGGAGGGAATTCTCTTAAAGGTCGGCAGGCTGCTCGCTGAAATCCTCCACCTCTCCTCCTCCTTAGAACCATTTCTATCGAGCTTTGGGGAAAATTGGAGTCTGAATCCTCCAGCTTACATCACATGTTCATTCTGACTCCAGATTTTTGGGCCAAAAAGGAGACGTTCATCAGAGTTTCAGCGTTCCAGAGGATGCTTGAAGTTTTTAAAGTAACTCTTCACCTGCGAACTTGTTCCTCTGTGATGAGAATTAAAGTCTCGCCTGACGTGATGCAGTTTATATTTTTGACGTTTCTTTAATTATTTGATGAAACTTTAACTTTCCCTGTTCTGACCTCAACTTTAAAACTGTCTGTGAAACTCTCAAACAGATCTCTGAGGAAGTGAAGAGTGTGACCAAATATCAGGTCCTCATAAAGTCAGACATACAAGAAAACTCCATCACACACACACACACACACACACACACACACACACACACACACACGCACAAACACATGCGTACAGGCCCTGGGGAGGAACCACTGAATGCTTTTTCTCACTTTGGTTTAAAAGCTGAGGAGGAGAGAAAAAGTGAACTCCCAGAGGAACCAGGAACCTTTCTGCCGACACGAAGGTCTGAGAGAACAGTGGAGCACAACGGAGGCGACACTGTCCCCACATTTACTGCAGATACCGCTAATTAGCTCTACCAAACATGTATCAGAGGAAACCTAATTGGTGCCCAAATTATATTTGTCTCCGACCCAGCAGACCCGACTCTGAGACTCCAAAGATGAGGAGGAAGAAATGTTTAAAATACTGCACAAAGCTCAACGGACATGGAACTTTTCTGTATTCAAACAACATACCCTGGAGACAAACATTAGCATTGATGCTATCAGTCAAAACATGATAGCATAATGATAACAGAATAAGAATAACTCTAACTCAACTCAAGGGGAATTGTTTGCACGTAGTAACTCACAGCTATCAAAAGCTACTGTCCAAGCAGAAGTACCAGGAACTTCTCTTAGAGGAACTAAATGGCTCCTGTGGCCCACTGTTGGCCAAGAACAAGTTATTGCACTACACTGTCTCGCCAGTAGAGGGCAGTAAGAAAGAGAAGAAGGCCATTCAACAAAGATGACACCATAGAAGAAGACAGACAGGCCGGCATCATTATGAGCGAGACCACAGTTAGCCTGTTAGCATGAAGGAGATTCCCCTTGTGCTGTTTTTTATCGTGCTTTATCACATCGAAAATGGCAAGAAGACAGATTCTAAAAGTCATCTCATAGATCGACCGGTGTTCCAGTTTAAAGAGCGACCCTGTTAACTGGAGACTCTCAGCCGGATGCATCCCTCCTTAACGTCTTTAGACCATCATTAAATATCTGATGAGGATATTTTGAAATATTAATAAAAAGTAAACTAGTTTGCATTCCCAGGAACTCCCTCTGTGTTTCAACAGCTGTTATAAACTCCACAAACACTGACAGGTTCAGCTGATGGTCTCCAGTTTACAGGGTCACTCTTCAGACTGGAACACCGGGAGCTGACAGATACACAGTCCCACTATCAGGCTCAGAGAAGACCCATGTTCAGGAGTTATTAAACCAAGTGGACCACAGGTGTGTGTGATGTTATTGTGAAATAAAAACACAGCGGGTACTCCAATCAGAAACGTTTAGCATTGCAGGCCCCACCCCTTAAAGGTACAGGACCTTTGGATAGTACCACCACCCAGAACTTAATTTAGTCCCTGGTTCCTGCTGTTCAACCTTTATCATCACTCGAAAATCCTTCCCAGCAAACGTGTATTTGAATCAAGCTTTGTGTTTTGTTGCACATTTGCCCAGAGGCTGATTCACGCTCTCTGGTTCTGCTCCCTGTTAATTAAGGATTGAACTCAGCCTCCTGGGCTCAGTAATTAAGGCTTTCCGCTCTGTTATTTCACGCTTCTTTTGATTATGGACACACTCCTCTGGTTGTCCAATCTGTGCCTTCAGAGGTGGAACCCCTAATTCATCATTTCTGAAACCCGTATTAACAGACCACTTTTTAAAAAGAGAGCAAATTTACTGACTGACACTGCTGATTACGCTGCACTTCAGTCCTCCCTGCCTCTTTGTGCCTTTATGAGACCAGACCAGGAGAGAGACCAGATCAACTACAAAACAATGAATTTCAGTCCTGCGTGAGCTCTGTGAGCGTTTCTGCTCTGACGGGTAAATTAATCAAAGATGACAACTGAGCTTAATCTCTGAATGTCAAGATGTCCCAGCGCCTGATTAATGGCTGTAAATGTAATCAGTCCGAAATGAGACCGGGCATGAATTAGTCCTAATTTACAGCACACACATGTACACACACACACACACACACACACATGTACACACACCTGAGCGTCTTCTTGTGCATGTCTTCCTCTGTGATCCCGACATATGTGAGCGTCTCATTCCACACTGGATTCAGAGAGTTTCGGATCGTCCTCGTCTTCAGCTTATTGGCCTGAAACAGACACAGATGAGACACAGATGACCTCAGGTGACCTCTGCAGACGGAGGTCTGAGGACTTTTTTATTCTTCCAGGGTCAGGTCATGTGATCTCACCTTACAGGCTCCAGGGAGCAGGTGCAGCTTCACGTACGGGTCGGCTAGACCGTTAAAGTCCATGGGCTTCAGGCCCTGCAGAGGGACACAAAGAGAGTCATGATGAGTAAAACTTTACAACAACAACAGACGGCTGTCAGGCTAAAATGATCTGTCATGAGTGGCTTTTGTTTAGATTTGCATTTGGTCTTCACTTCCTGTTTTATTTTGAAATTCTTACCTTGTGTTTTACATGTTGTCCCATGTTTCTGTCTCATACAGTCATTAGTAGTTTTAGTTTTCCTCGTTCTGAGTGACAGTACTCTTCTTTCTTTTACTCCTTGTATGTTTCCAGTTTTACTTCCTGTGTTTTCCCTCCACTCTGATTGCTCCTCATTAGTTTCACCTGTGTCTTGTCATCACACCTGTGTGTCATTAGTTTCCTTGTTCTCTCTCTTCTGTGTTGCATCTTCCCTCTTCCTCCCTCTTGTTTTTCTGAAACCTTCTGTTGCACATAATTTGGATTTCTTTCACAGACATTGAAGCAACACGTTCTCCTCTTTGTTTGTCTGTAATTTGGTCCTTTCTTTTTGTGTTTTTTCCTCTAGTTGTGACATAATCTGCTGTTTTCTCATGCAGTGATTATTGTTTCTTTGAGAGCAGCTTGCGGGTTGATTTTGAACAAAGTGTGATTATCTTTAAATAAAGACAGAAGGAGAAGAGAGCTGAAAGAACAACCATCGTTCGTGTAATCGTGTGAATAATCATCGCAGGATTAAAGAGAGATAAAGTAGGTTTGTTGGAAACCGTCCTAGCATGCACTAGGACATCCTTCTGCAAAACATAAAATAAAAGGCCTTCAAATACAGTTTCTACCGTGTTTACTCACAGAAAATCCATCTAACTTCTTGCAGAAAAATGCGTCACTGTGCACCATATTCACTTAGGGTTTGCATCTGAAATGTTAGGAAGTCAGAAGTTTGAAATGTATCCTGTTCTGTTGTCTCATTAGATATTTTGTGCAGCGCTGAGCTCCACTTTGACCAAGCTATTATCCTTCCACACATGTAGAGATAAACTGTATTTATGTGAAAGTGTTCTGTGTGAAGGAGAGCAGAAAAGAGAGATGTCTTTGCAGGGTTGTTTGGATTGTTCTGCAGACTTTCAGTGTTAATAACACTGAAATGAAACTTCTGATTACATTTGAATAATTTAAAATAAATCACAGAAAGCTGTTTACACATCGTCACCTCCTGCTGTATTATCATATAAATCGCTTCCCTGCGTTTCCTGACCTCTCTCTGACTCTCAGATCTGCGTCATCGCTAACGCCACAGTGTGTTTTTAAACAGGCAGCAGCATAGTCACCTTTGCCCCCTCACACACGTGGCTATAGGATCAAATGACTTGATTTGAGCTGTTGACCTCATCAGCGGGACGCAGATCAACGTGAGAAATTGCTCCTAAATTCATTTCAACAGCTTTGACATTTACAGCGACGGCAGAGAGATCGATTTTTCTTTTCTCTCTAACGGGATTTTTAATGAGGCTGCAGGAGGCGAGAGAGTGTGACCTTATAGTATAGCCTGTAACATTCAGTCTACAGCATGGAGGACACATGAACACCTGTAGCATGTTATGGTGCACTCACACCTCTGGAATAATCTCTGTTTTCAGGAAATGTCTTCTTTTTTCATGCAGTAACCTGCCGTTAAAAAGATATTTTATGTAAAAACATGAAATAAAATCCTCTCACAAATCTTCCTTCACAGCAGGCGGCGTCGTGACAATCCACCTGTTCTGCTCTGAGACTGTTTTTTCTATCAGAACAGAGCCGATGCCAGCAGGGAAATCATGCAGTCAAGTAGGTCCTCAAATAAAGCAGACGCATGATACAAAGCTCAAAGACAGCGAGTGCTCAAATGATGCCCCATCTGCCAGATGATGAAGCCATTTAAAGCCAGCCTCTGTTTCTATCAGTGTGCTTCTCTCTAATGTCTCTGAGATGATGTTATGTCCTTTGCATCTGCTGCTGTTAAAAACACATCAATCCAGCTGCATGTAAGAGTCAGGCACAGAAATCTCTGCTCATGTCTGTGCCTTCTCAGGAGAGCTCAGTCACAGTGTGAAGGATTACTGCAGAGGTGGAACGTGTCGTCAACATCTGAAGACCCTAAACAGATCAACAGAACCATAATAATGAGGAGAAATACCACATCCTCTTCTTTGTCCTGCATACCATAATAATATTAGAGACCAAACAGAGGGGCACGGGGAAAGAGAAGGGATTTTAAGTCAGGACAGGACTCTTCTACTACAGAGCCATGCTGTTGTAATACGTGCAGAATGAGGTTTGGTGTTGTCTTGCTGAAATCTGTAAGGTCTTCCTGAAGAAGGCATTGTCTGGATGGCAGCATATATTGCTCCTTCTAGTCAATGTGTTAACTTCCACTGGATCCGCTCTGTTGAGATCCAGCTCCATCTCTGATCCAGCAGGTCTGAGCCCTCCAGATCAGATACACAAGACTTCTTTTGTTCCCGGGTGCCGGAGCACGAAGCATCAATCTCAACAGAGCAGATGGAGCGGGACAGGAAGTCAGGTTTCACCAAAACAAAATGAAAACATCCGGTTAATTTTCAGAATAAAACACTCTGTGTTATCACCAGATCGTATTTCACTTAACTACAACAACAAACCAAAGTCATGATGAGCGGAGCCAGGCCTGGAGTCAACAGGTCAGAGGTTTTCAGAGGACCAGAAAGACAACATGGATGAGGAGAGGAGGAGGAGGAGAATCCTTGGTTCAGGGATTACAGTGGGAAAACCTCGGTCACATGACTCCAGCTCACATGAGCCAGACCGCAGTGGACCGGACATGGATCTGGTGGAAGACCCGGGTAAGCTACTCATGCCATGGACTCTTATGATCCCCATACCATCAGAGACGCCGGCTTTGAACTGTGAGCTGATAACAAGCCGGGTGGTCCCTCTCCTCTTTAGAGAGGAGGACACAGTGTCCAGGATTTCCAAAAAGAATGTCAGATTTTGACTCATCAGACCACAGGACAGTTTTTTGATAAGATAATCCAGGTGTTGTGAAGAAGCTATGCAGGAAACACTCAATGATGGGGTCACTTCAGAGAGATGATTGGATACCAGGTGGCAAACAGATGGATCAACTCGCCGAATAAAAAGGATTAGCAGTACGAAGATAATATTTCCCTTTGTGACCGGCTCCCTCTGACACTCTGTGAATCAGCAGTTTGTTCTTCTTCTACTCTCCCTCCATCCAGTCCAGAATGTATAGACGCCGCCATGTAAAGCATTGCTGTGATAATCCCAGAGCGCCTCACACCTGTGACATTTCATTCTGCTTCTCTGATTAATATGTGATCATGACAGGAAATCCACTGAAACACAGAGGACAATAATATGTGTGTAAATCACAGCAGAGCAGACCTGCTGTGTTAGTGTTTGTCTGCTGAGTCAGTGTCGGCCGTCCGTCTCGTTGACCTGTTAACACTGGGGGCGGGATGATAAGTGGAAGACGAGCCTCGAGGCAGAGACAGAAATCACTGCTGGATCAACAGGACGGTGACAGATACACAGATAATCAGATCTGGGTCTCTTTCAGGTCCTCAGGTGTCTGTCTGACTCTTTAATTGGCCTTCTGAGTGACACATTGCTCATTGTCCTGACGTCTGTGAACCATTCATCGACTTGTCGTCATGTTATCAAATTATCAATATGCAGACTTCAACTGGAGACACATTCCCAGCATCCAGAGTCTCTACAGTGATGTTTCCTTTTCCTCAAACATCAATCGAAACAGGAGCGTCAGATCAACCATAAGAGCTGTTACTGCTGCTGGAGGGAGAGAGGATCAAAGAGAGAGGATGGGAATATGAGGAGCTTTTGTTTTGTGTTGTATTGTCTTTGTTTTAATCTTTTAATCGTTCCTTTAGTCCTCCGTGTGTCTCTTGGTTCCTTGTCTTGTGTTCTTATTCCTCGTGTTCTAGTCCATCATGTTTCCTGTTCTATTTTGTAGTTCTTGATCTCTGTGTGTCCGATGTAGTTTAGTTTCACTTGTGTCCACACCTGTTGCTTGTTACCCTGTGTATTTAGTTTCTCTGTTTCCTCTCCTGTGTTAGTTCATTGTGTGTGTCATATCTGTTCTAGTGTAGTTATTGTGGCGCTCTCTGTGGTTTTGTTTTTTTTTGTGTTTTGGGACTTTTTTGAAGGAAGTACTTTTTTTTTTCCTCTTTTAGTTTGCTAAATCCTTTTTTGAATCTGCATTTTGGGTCCTGCTCCTTTATTTGACTTCTTCTTCTTCTTCTTCTTCTTCTTCTTCTTGATCTAACGACCTATGAGATCAAAAATACTAGGGATGCACCGATCCGATCCTGGTATCAGATATTGGCCAGATCGGACTCAAAAAGCTAGATCGGATATCGGTGACAAAGGGCCGATATATAGTGCCGATCCATATGGCAGATCTCTTCATCTCAGTTCTATGCTTTTCTGTGTTTACAACAGCCATGTGTGTCTCCTACTTCATCAGTGCCGGCTGGTCTGTGCATTTTTTCCCGGTGGAGCATGATGGAGGAGAACTACAGAGACTCTGCAGTTTAGCTGCATGTCACGCTTCTTTTGCTAACAACTCCGCCGGAAACCTGCAACATGTGCAGTGCTAATGTTTCGACGGATGGCAGTCGCGCTGAAAAATATAATGGAAGCCCAAAGTAGGAAGTTCACGTCAGCTATAGCCGACTGCAAAATGAAGATTAACTCACCAGACTGCTGGTACACATTTATAATCTCTTGAATAATGATCCTGTCAGTTTAAAAATGTTCATTTTATTTTGGTTTACAAAGTCAGAAAAGCCTGAAGTTACCAAAACATGATTCTATCCTCACATTAAGGAATAGAGATTGTTAAAGGTGACATATCATGCAAAATTGACTTTTTAATGGTTCTCTACCTGAGATATGTGTCCCTGTCTACAAACCCCCTGAGAATGAAAAAAATCCATTCTGCCCCTGTTCTGATTTCTCCACCTTTCTGTAAATGTGTGTGAAACCAGCCGTTTCAGACTTCTGTGTTTTTGTTACGTAACAACAATATCCGGTCTGTCACAGAGTCAGAGCTCAGAGCTTGTTCAGCCCATAGACTGTATAAAATAATACTGAATCCCTCCTCCGTTTTTCATTCCCTGCACAAATGTGTGCTAACAAGGAGCTTAGGAGGGAGGCATGCTAGTTGTAGGCTGTCTTAATAAACACAAAGGTCGGTTTGACTCCCCACGTCTGCAGATTTGAAGATCTAGTGGATGATTTGTATTTATCATGGATAAGTGCTAGCGCTAGTTAGCATAGCCACATAGCTACATGTTCGTAGCTGTGTACCAAGACACACGTCGACATACTGATAAATAAAACAACAAGAAACACTAAATCTGTGACCAATCCTTCAGAAAGGTCCTGCTACAGGCGCCTCTCCATCAGGATCAGATTCAGAGGGTTGAAGTAACGCGATCTCTGAGCAGCCGTGTATATTCAGCCAACATGTAAACATTAGATCAACGTGCCGGAGAGCCGAGCCACACCCACTTCCTGAGGGGGCGTGGCCAGAGAGAAAACAGAGTGTTCTGAGGAGGACTGAAGAAGAGGACTTTTCAGGCATGCCAAAATCTGATTTCAAAGTGTTTTTTTGAGCATAAACTTTAAAGACATGTTTTGGGGACCTCTTAGACCAATATATATTGATGAAAAAAGCGTGATATGTCCCCTTTAAATCAATACCAGGATTGGATCAGCTAGTATCGGCAATGGCAGATACCAAAGCCCAGGTATCAATAGCGGGATCAGGACCTAAAAAGTAGGATTAGTGCATCCCTAAAAAATCATCAACTAAGCTTGTGTAATACTTTGTGGTGGAGAATCCTAGCTTGAGGCAAAAGTAGACTACTGTTCACAAGCTTGAGTCTCTACATTAATTGTGTGGTTTGTTTTGTGCATCTTTGTTCCTTAGTTCCTTGTTTGTAATGTTTGGTCTAACATATTTACATGTAACCAATACAAATAAACACTAGGAATGGACTGACTGGGGACAGGACAGGACACTCTGATTTAGACATATTTTATATCATGTTCTATTCCTGCCAAGTTAAAACAGATGTTTTATTCGCCCACAACGCTTCAATTAAAACAAACTGTCTCTCTGAAAAACTCTCCAGGCTGTAGTGTTGGTTTTATGGACTCGGTGGAGAGCCTGAAACAGCCGAGTGGAGGCAGTTTTAGGAGCACATTTATAACTCTGGTCTTTACCTTTGCCCGCAGCAAGGTGCAGTGCAGCTCGCTGGAGCTCTGCTCGTATCTCAGCTCGAACGCCAGAGTTCCCAGAGTAGCTGAAGAAACAACACAAACAGAGAAAAGAGACCCGGTTATCTTAACCCCATTAAAAAAACAAGACTTACAACACCCGCATCAATAGAGAGAAAAACCCTGTCAGAATAAATTGGAGGCATGCGTGACGAGAGAGGAGGATTTTTGAGGAGCAACATGCGTTCATAAGATGGAAATCCAATTTAGTGGAGCTGCACCTGTCACATGAACGTGAACACGACACATCACATGTCAACACAGAAAATCCTCTTACAGAGGCGAGCAAACACGTTCGTCTGGGCTCATTCCCATCATGCATAAATATACAGTGTAAAACAAACATGTTCATAGGAAGCAACACACACACACAGAGAGCACAAGCTGCTGTTCCTCCAGTGTGTTATATAAGAGGATACATAAAGCATATGATTCACACGGATTAGAACATTTATTTTAGGTATCAGCGCTCATAAATACCAACAAACCACAGCTTACACAACATATTGTGTTTCTGTGTTAGGCAACATACGAGCTACTGTAAACTAGGCTGGATCATGGGTCGCTTCTGATGCATCCAAACAGGCTGAGCTGGATGGATTCATCTATTGATAACAAGGAAATGTAAAACGACTGATAGAAGATAAAGACAAAGAGACACAGAACGACTTCAAGATGCACAAAATAAGATGAAGATAAGAGCCGTGAACATAAACAGGAAGGGGATAACCAAAAAACTACAGAGAGACAAATAACAAAAAAGGATAACCACAAGACCCGCCAAAATAAAAGCACAACAAGATGCACAGCTTCAAAGAGAGAAGGAATCAACAAACTTTTAAAAAATGAAAGAGAAACCATAAAGCTTATAGCTAGGGCTGGCTCAGGCTTGGACCAGGTCTTAGTTATGCTGCTATAGACCCGGCACTTCCTTTAAGTATTCCTGTCCCATTAAAGTCACTAACCATAGACCTTTCTGGAGTCCCTGAGCTCCCTTGTCCCGTAGGTTCCTTCTACAACTACTCCTATCCATCTCCCCTCTATCATCTCTCTCCCTCTTCATCTCCCTCTATCCCTCTCTCCAACACAGTCTCAGCAGATGTGTGTCTAACATGAGTCTGGTCCTGCTGGAGGTTTCTGCCTGTTAAAGGAAGTTTGTCCTTGCCACTGTAGCTTGCTAAATGCTGCAAAGTGCTCTGCTCATGGTGGATTAAGATGAGATCAGACTGAGTCCTGTCTGTAAAATGGGACTGGATCTGATCCTGTCTTGATGTTGGGTCTTGGGTCCTGATTGTACGGTCTGGACCTGCTCTGTTTGGAAAGAGTCTGAGGATAAGGTTTTTTGGGATTTGGTGCTTTATAAATAAAGATTGAAGAGTCAACAGGATGATCATAAAGAGGACTAAATGTACAAACAGCTCGCAGGACACAAATCATTCAAGAGAGATAAAAATATAAACTACCTAACCTCAAAGAGACTCGTTCACCTGTGATCAACTCAGTTTTATTGTTCCTGTGTTGATTCATACCTGAATGATCTCTTGTTTTCTGTCTCTGAGTCATTCTCTCACTTGAGCCCAGACTGATCTACGTCAGTGACTGTTAAATGGATTATATGAAACCGTCATTGGCTCGTACAAAACACTCCATCAAACATGGACGCACTCTCAGTGACGCCCCCACTGAGTCACTGTGCCTCTCAGATAATGACCTCATGGAAGGAGCCAGTGTGTGACCACCTTTCTCCTTAGTTTGAAGAATAAAAGCATAATTTTCATTTTAAATGTGCGAGCATAACCAAACCTAATAAAAACTGCATATTAAAAAGTTTGGAGGAAGTTTAAATTAGCTCCAACTTCCAGGACTTTAAGTTACCAAAGAGCCATTATTTTCACTTTCCTTAAAATTCAATGAAAACGCAGCAACGCGTGGATGAAGAAACTGCCCCACTCTCACAGAAGACATCAAGTCCTGGCCTGTAGGACTTTAATTCTGACGCTCAGTTTTTCACTGACAGCATACGACCTCGCTCCCAGCGGAGGAAAATACATTTAGGATGTCATCTTATTCCAATCGTTCATGCAGTTTGTAGAGATAAACAAACCGTCTCAGGGCTAAAGTTGATGGATAAACATCTCTCTGCTGACTGCACCAAAGCTCGGCACTAGAAGAGGATAAAAACGCTCTCCTTACCCTTTCCACTCAGATATTTTATGCAGTCCTTCAAATTTGAATACTTATGGCTCTAATTCCTCCCACCTCCACTGACTCCCTGCAGCACGGGGCAGAGACGAGCGGCTGCTGTAACACCGCAGTGAAAAGATGCTGCATCAAAAGATGCTCACTAAAAAAAAAGTATCTGCAGTAATAAAATGTGAGCCAGAGGATGAAAGCTGTCCAGGAGATCATTAGAGCACACAGGAGAACGGCAGAAAGATTTCTGTCATGAAACTGTCTTTTATGTTTGATCAAAGCTGGAGTTTTAGTTACAGACTCCTTCTCTGTGACTTCCATCATTAGAAAAACAAATAGATTTATCAAGCGAGGATAATAGATCCATGTAATGGAGGAAATCAAAACCTCTCATTAGTCTTTTATGTGGTGCAGATCTGAATCACAGAGGAAAACCTGTCAGAGACAGAGCAGCTCTGAGACCGGCACACTGTCATTTATCACAATTTATTCCCCTCCCGTCTGAGGCGATGATACAGAGCTTGATGTGGGTGATCCCTCAGCGGGGAGATCGTCATCATTCTGCTCTCCGTCACCTGCCAGAGAGATCATCATACTCTATCTCTCTGCTGTAACCCCAATCTGACAGGTTTGACATCTGTTCTGACTTCTGTCTAGTATATTCAGTCCAAGTATTTGGCCACTCCTGTGTCAGCAGTCTTTGCTGTATACGGGAAAACAGTCTGTATGGAGAGCAAAAGCAGGAGGAACACAATCTAGCTTAATGACGATAAGTTGAAGATGATTTACTTATCACTATAAGTATTTATCTACAGGGCAACTTGAAGTATCTGATAGTTAATAAGTAACTGACGTAAAACAAGTCAAGGAGAAACCTATGCTGTCCCAAACTTTCAAGGGAATTAGACTGAGACCCCCTTCCAATTTAGTGACATGCATGGACAAGTTTTGTAACCCTCAGGCCAGCAGAGCCCAGGAGAGTGTAATAAATAACTAGAGGTTAAGATAAGTTTGGACTCACTAGTAGGCTATGTCATTGGTTCGCAGATCTATAAAAGGTCTTGGTCAACAGCATTCTGGGAGTCAGCAGATTTGCAGAGCTGTTCTCCCAAGCATTCCACGGTGCTTGTTCCATACTGGTATTGTTTTCTTGTAATAAACGTATTACTATGCAAGCAAGCCAGAAGATTCCTTCTGCATCTACACATCACGGGCGGTCAAGATACGACAAACTAACAATCTGATCGAGAGTAAAAACTTCAACAAAGCCAGTCAGAGTTTAGATTCCCTTACTGGCTGGGATCGTCCGAGCTGATCAATCAGACCTCCGTTCAGTGAACAGACATATTAAAAGTAGTTTTGTTCTCCTCTTGAGGAAAAACCTGATAACTCTTGTATTTATACTTTTTACAGATTGTATTTTCTGCAAACGAAAGACCAGGGCCCGTATGCACGTCCGGCCATAAGGGATGAAAACAGGCCGTTTGTACTAATGGTGGAAAAAAACTGGATTAGCAGTCTGCATGAGCCAGGTTAACGCCCCAACAAAGCATTACATGTAATGGCAGCAGACCCCATCATTACAGGTACTAACAGCAGGATTACTGCAGCTGTTAGGCTGTTTAAAGGATGGAGGACATCGTGCTTATGTGTTACCATTAAAGCACGTTTAGTCCTTAAATGGACTTTGTTGCCCAAAGCCGCTTTCACGTTGATAATTTTATTTTGTAGGTCTTCTACTGAGCGCGCTCAGAAACACCACATGCATTGACCCGGTTCAAGATCTGAAGCCAAACTTTCCCTTTCTCCTTGTTTGTTCTTTTTGAGGATTGACTTCCTGATAACAGCAGTTTGTTCATTCTAGATTCTTCTAATCAAATGTTCATTTCTTCTTCTGCTGAAATTAGTTTTTCTTGATCTTCTCTCACCATGTTTATAGTTGTTTATGCGTAGTAGGCATGCAACATTCAGATTAGTTGGATCAGTGTTTTCCAGGAGGTTTTGCACCAGCCTCACTTTCATTGCGCAATTAGTTAATTGGCCGATTGTTTGCAGTCGTGCATGCGGCTAAAGGCTGATTTATACTTCTGCATCGAATCGATGGCGTAGCCTACGCTGGGGGTCCGTGTAGCTCCTGTACCTAAGCAGAGGCCTAGGCACGTAGCTGACATGCACCTCCTCCAAAATGTAACTAAGCATAGAATAGACGCAGACCGCAAGCCCTGTGATTGGTCCACTCGATGGCATTGTGTTTCCCGCATTTACAGCACTTCCTGGATCCCGGACATCAGCCGTGTACTTCCTCTCCTCCTCTCTATTCTTCATGTAATCATGTCTGTATGATAAACAGCAACATGTATCAGCTGTAGATTAACAGAACACGCTCTGAATCTCTGAGGAAAAGTAAACAGAGATCGTATCAGCCTTAACGCTACGGCCAAATGGGTCGTCCATAACTGTATATTAAGACGAGTGGTCCCATTTGTGTAATGACTGGACGTGCATACGGACCCTGCTCACTGCAAGTTCCCTGGAAAAACTCCAGAGTGAAGCCTCCTCTGTGAAGCTCACTGTTTACAGTGAAGCTGAGACTCCCCAGAAACAAATGAATGGGCGCTGCTCCAAGGGATGGAAGAAGAAGAGAAGAGATATCTAAAGCACTTCACTTTGATCATGTGATTGCTCTAAAAGTTAGAAGGTGGTCTGTAAACAACACAGCACACCGAGGAGGAAGTTATGGCTCGTCTCCAGATGCAGATATCATCGTCTGTGACCTCAAACAACTCCAAAAACAATCCTCTAAAAGGACGAGATGTGTTTTAGCAGCAGTCATGGATTTAACGTCCAGGCTGCTGTCTCATCAAACACTTCATGTCTGTTTATGGCTTTCAAGAGGTGTGTGGGTTGAATTATTAACGTAATGTTGGCATACAATCATGTATTATGCATCAGTTGTTTCCCTGAACTGAACTCTGGGATAAAACTGGAGGAGGATTGTTGTTTGTGTCAGCAAGAAAACACTCCTCAGTTTTTGTGTGTTGATTAAAGTCGAGTCCCAGCAGCGTCAACTCAAACCCCCGGGCCTCGTTGGCCTTCGACCTTTTGAAATGAGATTAGTCTGCCGGCGCCTGCTTCAGTTATTAATATACTTCAGTCTGGATCAAAGTGGAGAGCAGATTGATGATTATATATTGATAGAGCTATGTCGTTAGCATGGCTGATCATCAGAGGAGAAAGTTGTCTGTGTGAAGTTTCCCTCTGAGATGTAGAGGAATGATTGAAAAGTCTCACTGACTAACACTCAGAGCTGACCCTGAGTCTAAAATCATGCTGAGTCATGCCAACAGTCATGTGAGTTATTTTGTGAATGCATCAAGGGACAGACAGTGACACACAGACACACAGACACATGCCAACAGCGAGGCTCACTGCAGTCGTCACTGTCGGAGCTGTTCATCTCCACCGACGTGTCCACGCTGCTCGTCAGAGACAGAGACCCGCCCCCGGCCGGCCGCCCGTGAGGCAGCAGGGGAGACAAGAGATTAGACCCGCCCATCCCAGAGGCCACGGAGCCAGGGCTGAGGGCCAGAGGGGAGGTGGCGGGGTTCGGGGAGGTGGGGGACAGGCGGGGGAAGTAGGCGGAGATCTGTCTAATGGGTCTGATGGGGCCGGGGCAGACGTCAATGGCCATGTGTTCCTGGATGGAGATGCTGAGCTTCTTTCCTCTCTGCACCGTCATAGAGTCTGAAAGAGGCAAGAAGTTTGAGTTCACAGGAAAAAGAGGAATGCTTGTTACGTCTCGTTCAGAGAAGTTGATGAAACATTGAGTGAGTCTAAAGGTTGCTGATGAAAGCTTGAATATATATGCTTGAAAAACTTTCCCTTAAAAAATCTGATACCAGTAGTTTCTTCTCACAAACAGGAGGAAAAACATGTTTGTTGGGACTATTTTTAGGAGTGTATTATCTCAATTCAACATTTTGACCCTCCTGCAGCTGTTTGTCAGAGAGGGAGACGATATAAAAGCCTTCCACACACACTCAGAACTTCTTCGTGGATCCATTCGCTGTAGATACATCTCTGAACATGTTCATAACTTGTAAAAAGCAGAATATCTCTATGACCCCTCGAGCTCAAAGCCATAGTGTCAGATTAAAAAAAAGCTTGGTTTTCATGTTTCTGTAAACCTCGCTGCAACAGTTGGAAGTCATTATGAAAAAATCTGTGCAGCAGTGACTCGACCATCCGGTCCCTGATGTTAATGGGAGCACACAGCTTCGCTTATTTTCCTTTTTTCTGAAACCCGATATGACACAATTTATCCCCAGCAGCAGCCTGCACGGCCTGGCAGCAGGTGTTTAATGAGGAGTGTGTTTGTGAGAGTCTGACACATAAAAAGAGGAAAGAAATTGAAAGTGAGGGAGGAAGAGAGAGGCTGCGTGTGCAAGGGATCGTGTTTGAGTTGAAGTTCAGGCACTCTGACTGACAGAGAGAGAGAGCTGCAGCAAAGGAACAGTAAAGATGTGTGGATATAAAAGAAAAGATATAGGAGCTATATACCGGACCACAACTACCACGCAAAGACAAGTCCCTAATGAGGTTTCCGTATTCCTGGGCACACACAGCATGCTCAGGACGATGATGAACAGCTGCTGTGGCCTCCTGATCAAACATTTCAATGAACCCTGAGAGGAATCTGTTTCTGTTTGCTGCTGTCTGTCTCTGGTGAGTCCCAGTTTCACTGTTAAAAGTAAATTACACAAAGGCTTCTCTCTAGTTTTCACCATATAAACCTGAATGAAGATTTGCTTGCAATTAAAGGGTCTTACATTTTCCAAAATACCCATGACATGAGGCAGATCATGGAGGTCATAAAGTCTAAAGCATGGACTGTATAAAGAACAGACAACATGCATCCTTTCTGATATACAGTTCATGGTCTATACACTGAGTGACTACCTGCAACCCTGCATTTAACAGCCAGTAGGGGGCTCCACTGTTTGCATCAAGACAAATTATATAGAAGTCTTTGAGAAAGCATTTTGATTTCAGCCAGCTCGACTGTATTTCCTTGTTGTTAGCTGCACCGCTTTCTGTTATTTCTTCACTATTGCAGACAAAGTCATGTTAAAGCCATACACTGTATTATAAACGGACGTAGTATCCGTGACGTCACCCGTCTGTTACTGAAGCCAATCGACGGCGGCTGCCATATTGGAAAAATGGAACTCAGCCTAACTTCTGTGGAGCTAGTGTCAGGTAAAGAGGCGGGCCTTTAGCCACCTCGCTAACACCTACAGTGTTCCCACCTGTCAATCAAGTCAAATGTGCAAAACTGGAACATTAAATATCTTAAAACAAACCGAGTTATAAAGAAACATTTGACCCAGGCTGTAAACATGTTTATTTCTGCTCTAAAGATCCTCTTCCTTGAATGGGTGTGTATGTGTTTTTTTCAGTGTTTCTGCAGCCAGCCCCTAGTGGACACTCCAAGAACTGCAGTTTATAAGCTTCATATTTTAAGACTGGAGGTTGCCGCTTGGTGAAGCGCGAGTAGATGGGAGTTCTTATCCGGTGACGCAAATGCTCTTTTCACTTAATTCGCTTATAGAGTTAAAAAATCTGATTATCATTCAAGCTGCAGTGGCCAATCAACATGGAGCTCCTTCAGTGACATACGACCGAACAGACCGGCAGAGGTTCATTCATCCGGAAAATGTGGAAGAAATTGATCCTATCTCTGTGCAGCTTCCCTAAACTTTGTGACACTGACGCTTTTTTATTGGAACAGGAATAAACAGGAGCTCACTTTGCAGGAAATGAGTGAGGAGGTCGGTTTATTTATTGGTGTCTGGTGTGAACACAACATCAGTCAACTTTCTCAGACTCCTGCAGAACAACATAAGATGGTATGTGACTGTGCACACTGATCTTTGTGTTTAAACTGATTAACTGCATCTTATGTGGACGCATTAATCTGACTGACACCTGCACAGGGTTGAAAACAAACAAACCCCAGCTTCCCATTCCGTCCCCGGGGACAGATAAGAAGGAACGTCAGATGCTTTGAGAGTGATGAGTCGACAGTGAGAGGTCTAAAGCTTTATTTTCTCTGATGCATCTCTCAGTTGAAATAATGCATCCGTACCCCGGCCCCATGAGAGTCGAGCACTTTAATGTCATTTTCCTGTTAAATTGAAGCGATCCATCTCTGACATTTAGCCATGAGGTCTTCTCATCGTGACTGACAGTAAACCACATACTGTACTTTAACTAAGCCTGACTGTACAGCTGTGAGATACAGAGGCAGGGTGTTGCTTAATACCAGGAACCTTACTCTGATGAAGGCGAGTTCAGTATAATCACATGATTATTCCTCATGTTGAATCAAGACTTTACTGTTTGACTTGGTTGACGTTCAGCACATTTTAAACTTCTGGTACGACTGCAACTTCCTGTTTTGTCTTAGTGGATTAATCAGCTGTTTGTTTTCTCTGTAGATTAATGAACTCTTGGGTTTGTAAAAACTGTGAAATCATTGAGAAACAGCACAACAATAACAATAAAAGGCATCCTGACAACTTCACAATCCAACAACACAATTTCACCTCCAAATATTAACACATGCAATTAAATTATTTAACTCATTCAGATTAAAAAGCTAAACTGGCGTCTCCAAGCTAATTCACACTTCCAAATTAAGTCTGGAAGCTCTTAGTTCACTTGTGATTCCCAAAGGTTGTTATTAGCAAACAAAACAGCAGACAAATAAATAGTCTTGGTAGCAACCAATCAGAGACAAGAGAGGAGTAACAAAAGCTGATTATTGTTTGGCTTCAGACAATTCAACATTTCTTAACTTGAAGATACGTCCAGTTTTGTTTGGTTTTAACAGTTTGAGGAAAAAACCTCTTGTGTTGATTCCTCTTCCGTTCTGCTAATCCAGTAAGATAACTCCATTATGTTCTGAACTCAGCTGCCTGGTTACTCACACATCACTCCCATCCTTCAGCACGTTCACTGGCTCCCCGTACAGCACTGATTCCACTTCAAGATCCGGCTCATCACCTAACCTCGCCCCCCTCATATCCTGACCGACCTCCCCATCTCATCACCTCAGATCATTGGACGCCAACCTCCTGACCTCAATTACCAAGACCAAGCACCGGGCCCTGGGGGTCAGAGCCTTTGACATCGCTGCACATGAACATCCTGACTTACTTCTCTCATTTCAAAATCAACTTTAAAACCTACCTTTAAAAAAAAACTCTGATGCATGACTTCTACTCCTTCTCTAACTCTGATCTTTCTTCCTTTATCTTATACCAATATTAGTTTATAGCATAATAAGAAAAAACTGCTGACAGAAAGCATGTTCCAGAAAAATGTCCATCTGTTATAATGGAGGAGGCGATTTTTATGACCTATTCTGCAGCCAGTCACCAGGGGGAGCTCTAACAGTTATGGCTTCACTCTTGATACGGTTATTCTGGCATGGTTTTATACAGTATGTGGCCAGTTCAAGCCAAAAAATTAGCTAATAAGTTGCTTAAACTGCTGTTAGCATAAGTGGGGTAAAAACTAGAGGATGAACGTATCATGATAAGGGTTTCACTCGAGTACCAGGACTTCAAATTTGTTCTCAACATAATACAGAGCCTGAGTAAACACTCAGGGACACAATCCAAAGTGTCACTCTTTAATCAGGGTTTAAAGACTCTTCAAGGTCTAATTATTTTTCACAGCAGGCTGTATCTTCAAGATAGTCGTCTAATTTGTTACCTAAAGACCCGCTGCCGTCTTCATGCTCACTGGTGGGAGACAGCAACCATGAGAGAAGATGACAAATCAAATGTTTAAGGAGACTTTAAACCAGTGGGAGAATCTGATAGTGGGTGGATGTACTTCACAGACTAAACGAAACCGAAATCCTCTGAGTATAAATCCTGCCTGTTTTAAGAATCCCTGCAGGGCGCCCGCACCGAGGCTGAAGCCTTATATCTAAAATAATAAGTGTGAATAACGAGAGGAGGTTGATCAAACAGGAACGTTATTTGTATGACTTCAAAGATCCAGAGGAGTGTTATTAAACTAACGCAAAGTTAGAAGCCAGTGAGTCGCACAAACTATACTACAGAATCCATCTACAAGTGTTGAGTGAGTCACGGAGCGTTTAGTTTATGTGTCTGTGTTCGTGCTGCTATAAAGTGGAATACGCTGTGCTTAGCTGATTCTCCCCTCTGAGGTGTTTCACTCAGTTATTAGCCTGAGGACAGAGGAGCTGATTCATGCAGATAAATTTAACACTTACATCTGCAAAGTGTGTCCCACAGAGACGCCTGTGAGCTGCTCAGTCAATTAAAGTAACACGAGTAGATTTTGGTCATATATGTAGTGAGCTAAGCTAAGCTAAGCTAAGCTATGTAGCAGGGTAGATTTTGAGTTATCCTGTAGGAGAGAGTTCAATACAGGAATGGACAATACTTTGTCATGTAAAGGTAATATTAGCGCCATTAATCTGGTTTATGATATGCTAATTATTAAAGCTAAAGCTTATAATTCTATCAAAATGTAGCTAAGTTAGCATGCTATGTAGCTAATACGTAATTTCAGCGTGTTGTTGAAGTCATGGAAACAAATAAGCTTTGCTTTAATATTTTAGTGTAGATATTTTTGTGTAGGTATCATGATAAAAAAAATGATCCTAACATGTATCTAATACGGTACCTAGCTGCTCTCAATTAGCTTACTTCAACAGGAAGTAGCCTTACTTCTGTTATACGTAGATAACTTTGTTAGCATTTAATGTGTTATAATGGAGGAGGTGGGCTTTATGGCCAATACTGCAGCCAGTCACCAGGGGGAGCTCTAACAGTTATGGCTAACTTATTTTACACTTCAGTCTTTTAACTACTGTAGATAGATTGAAGTTTGGTGATGAATCTTGTATGTGTATGAGCCTAGAATAACTTACTGGTACACAAAATAAGCTAACCACTACGTAGCGTTGCCAACTGTCCCGTATTAGCCGGGACATCCCGTATATTGGGCTAAATTGCTTTGTTTCATACGGGTCCTCAATTGTCCCGTATATTAACTCTTGTAAATACAGCAGACTGCACTCTACAGATCAGATAAAACGGCAGATCATGTGCCAATCACACCGCCTGTCATCCAATCACAGGCCCTCTCGGTTGTATACAGCACAAATACGCCAAGTCCTGCAAAAAGGTGTGGAGAGGATTTTCTCTCTGAAGGCCATTAAATGGTCAGACTCAAGAAACAGATGCAGCACAGAGCTGATCAACAATAAACTTCAAATATCTGTACACTGTGACTTGTCATGTAAGGACTTCTCTCTGGCTGCAAAAGGACAAAAGACTGCTTGAGTCAGTCAAGAGCAGCAAAAAGTATCAATGGAAAAAGTACATTTGGTGAGTCATTCTCCTCTTTTGCATTTAATTTTTCTTTTGCCTGTTTTTTGATGTAAAGAGCCAAACCGTGGTTTATTTGAGGTTTATTCATATGAGGTTACATAATGATACAGTAAGGATTAAAGGGAATATACACACTTTCTGCATTTCCAGTTGAATCAACCCTACCACTACATGAAGTAGCTAGCCATCTAGCTGTCTTAGGTAGCTTCATTGTAGGTAGGTTAGTTAGCTCCGTTAGCTGACATGCAGTGAGCTAGATGTGCTAAAAGTAGCAGCTTACAATAGATCTGCTGTTATAACCTCAGAGGATTGTGCATACAAAGTTTAAAGACTGAGTAATAAGATAGTTTTCATTCACTTCAGGGAGACTACAACAAAGTCTAAAATCGACCTCATCTCAAATTCGGTGCTGTCATATAAGTTTATTTTCACAGTCTCCTCCTGAGTCACTGTAAAAAGATCCTCAGTCATTAAATAGAAATGCCAAGTAGACTCCAATTGTGTGTTAATATTTTTAATCCTGGAAAAGTGACGTTAGCTTTACATATTTCTTCATTATTCATGGTATGTGCATATATTTGGTGGGTGTTTCGGTTGGCTGCTGCTTCGCTGTAGTCATGTTTAATTCAGGGGGAGGCAGCATTTATCTGCAGAAACATTCTCCCACTTGAAAGTGGAAACTGGTGCGTGTCCAGTGAATGATATCCTGCCACCGTGGGATTACGGGTGAGATTCAGCAGCCGAGGTTGTCACTGAGAGAAAAGCACAGCGGACTATGGTAATGAGGACGCATGAAATGCTTCCCCCACATCCTCATCTCTCTCTCTCTCCCTCTCTCCTCTTTAGGGTTGTATCTCACATGTCACTCCTGCAGGTCTTTTCTTCTCATCAGTGTCTCTTACTACCCTTTCCCCCTCCATCGTTTACTGTGTGGTTCCTTTTTGTCCTTTCTGTCTTTGTGTTGTTGAATCAGTGTCACTTTGAGAAAAGGGAAGCTACCTGTCTTCACCCTCACATGTCATATCAGTGGTTTTAAAATGTAATCAAGTTCAATTTTGATACTTGCAATGCCTGATATTGATAAAAGGCAGCCATGATTAAAGTGTAATTACAATTCAGATTGAAATCATCTCACAGTAATTCTCTCCTGATGAAAAACAGATTCTCCTGAGAGCGTGGGACGACCTGTCAGAAACACAGGAATGAGACACGGCAGCCAAACTTTGTGTTCCTCTGTGCAGCAGTTTCTTACAGTAAAGCTCTGCACACAGTGACAGGCTTTTTAAAACCAGAACTGCTGCTGCCAAACACTCAGTATGTTTACATCTACACATCCAGTTGCAAATAGCAGAATGAGCGTTTTTATTTAAACTGCTCTGCCTGCCGTCTCTCGCTGCTCCCCCTGCAGACCGCTCTACAACCCTCCTCCACCCGTGCTCCTCCTTTCTGCTGTGTCTGATTTTATCAGTATTGTCACTGATGCTCGCTCTGTTCTGTACCCTGTGGGGTCTTTGCTGCTGCACTCCCTTGGCTTATCATGTATGCACATGGAAGATATGGGAGGTGTGCTCTCCCCACCTCAGGCTTTAGCATACCACATCGGGAGCTCCCAAACCAGAGCCATATCGTCAAATGTAACTTATTACATGCAAATAATACATTATTTTAACACGAGTGGTCCTGACTGACCTGGACTTTAACATCCCTGGCTTGAATTAGTCGGACTAACACACCAAGTTAATGCAGTTAGGGATTGCTTTTCTCTTGCACGCTTACAAACTGGCCTCAGTGTCCTGAGAATGCTCCACAGTTCTCAAGGTGGGCTTTGACCCAGAAGTCAAACAGCATAAATGAGCAAAAGGAAGCAGGGTAGTAAACAAAACCTCAAGAGAATAAGAAGAAGAAGGGAAGTAAACAAGACGAAGCTATGGATTATATGTACCAAAGGCACAGAGCTCTCCCTTCAACATACGTCCTGTTTGCCTCTTGCTAACTGTTAGTCGATTGTTTGGCGATGCTCTGGTGCACAAGTTTCTCTCTCAATCAGCAACAGTTTGCAGGGAGCTGGAATGAGAAACAGCCACAGCTGCTTTCCTCTCTCTAATTTCAAAGAGAACAAAGGGCCCTCTAAGATCCTCCCAAAGGACTTCATTAGACCAAGACAGAGGTGATCCATAAAGGAGGTTTCCACTAGAACAATATTTTGTACTTCTCCTAAATGTACGCCTAAAATATGTTTTCAGTGAAGCGTGCACAGCTGCACTGATGAAAGCTGTCATATTAATAAAGAAACATATCCAGACATCAACAGTTCCACTTATAGATTTGCATATCAGTCGGGACTAACGGCCTTGGCTGAACTCTGCACACTCTCTCCAGTTGTTTCTCTCTGCGGTTATTACTGATGTGACCCTTTCAGTATTCTCCTCCTGTTGCTTCTGCAGAGTCTGGAGCTTCTCCCAGCATGCACTGAGCAGAGGTGTTCAAATCAAGACAGATTCAGATGATTATTGCTAAACATTTCCTCAAACTGCTTAACCTCGCCGCAGTGACCGACCTCCGCTGCAGCACGGCTTAACTCTAACTCCACCGCCTCGTGTTGTAGCTTCGTCTTCTACATCTGCAGCAGAATAAAAAAAACATAATCTAATTAATTCACTCCTCCTGCCAACGTTTTTTGGGTGTCTCTGGGATCTGACATCCTCCAGTCACTGAAACACCACATTATAATTCATACCCAGCAACAGCTGCATGTAAATCAATACTGCCTCTGCACTGACACAGACCTGATGGGGCTGGCTGTTTGAAGGAGGTGCATTCGCAGAGAAAAAGAGAAGAGGTGTCAGAAGCATTTCCTGAAGGGAGGCGAGGGGGGGTAGAGGAGTCTTCTGCAGAGCTATGGCTTTAATAACCAACAAACGATCTCATACTCAGAGCAGAGACACAAGTGCAAATGAGAGAAAATGATCATTCCCCTTCTTTCTAAATTTCTCCTTTTGTGTTAATACGGCGCATATTTTCATATCTCATTGTGGAAGTTAAAGAAAGTATTCTAACCCAGGCCCTGAGGGTTTGAGATACTTTACCTGAGAGACTGTAAGCACTGAAATATGACTGCATCTGTGCAACAGTTTCTTAATGACCCAAGTTTGCACCATCATGCTAATAATACATCCTGCAGATCACCGTCTGGCTCTGCACAGACAAACAGCTAAATCAAAACAGCTAAATCCAAACCTCTATTTACAGATGCAACATAAAAATGAAGGATCTGGGCTCAGGGGTCTGGATTTTCAGCATGGTGAGTTTTCTGTTCAGTACGTTTGAGGTCCAAACAGTCTCGACCAATCACACGTCAGCTGGCTGCTGGAAAAACAGCCTGTGTGGAAAGCAAAGGCAGGCAGAGCACACACGGTCAAAACAACATCCTGGCTCCCATTGACAGTAATCTGAAGATGATTTATTTCATTCTTTTAAGAGATACCTTCATCCAAGTGCAGAAAATAATCTCTTCTAGATTCAAAATATTCACTTAAAGCAACAAATCTCCTCAATGTTATGTTGTTAGATTCCCTGACTTCCTGGAATGCATCAGAAACAAACGAGCTGAGAGACTACAGTCCTCATTGCAGTGGTTGCAGGTTCGACTCCCAGCCTCTACCATTTGCTGCATGTCTTCCCCCGCTCTCTACTCCTCATAATCCTTGTCTCTCTCAAGCTTTCCTATCCAATAACATCCAAAATGCTCAAAAACATCATTTCAAAAAGAAAAGAAACAATCCAGCAAACCTCTCTTCAACGATCATTTTTCTCCTCTTGAGAACCTGACCTGATCTTTACAAATCAGCATTTTGATGTTGTTATTTCAGCAAACTGAAGACTTTAAATTGTAAGTAATTTACAAGAACATCCTTTTTTTTATCAGGTTCATGACTGAGGTAAGCCAGAGTGAAGCCTCTGTGTAACTTACTATTTACAGTGAAGCTGAGACCTGCTTGAGACAGATGAGCAGGCACTACTCCAGAGGAGGGAGACTTTACAGGGTTTGCTTTGCAGACATAAACACCACACAGAAAAGGAAGGTTTGTCTGGAAGTCGTCTAATGTGAACATAAATTACTGCAAAGCTGGAATCTGTTCCTGGAGGCGTATATCGCATTATGTCATCAGACGCTCGTGTGTCCTCAGATCGGTATAACCCTAGACTTCATGTTTTTAAATTGGTAATACAAAATGAATAAAGATATAGTAATCCTCAAATGACAATATGTGGTTAGACTTTTCTACTTACTTACAGAGAGTTCAATACTTCTGAAGACGCTTTCACTTTTTAAACTCATGACTTCATCTTCAAGACTTCAAGGAATTTAAAGATTAACATACTGCTAATAAATCAGAATAGACTACTTCACTGTTGAGTTATTAAAGTGTCTTTGTAGACATGATGATCACAGTAAAGTTACCTCTCTTTGTTGACGCTTCAGTCACGAGCCTTTAAAACACGATGCTCTCACTGAGACAAAGTCCTGGACGAGCAAACCGTCCAGGACTTTGAGATAAAACTACTCAGATGATTTTGTTTAACTTTCTTTTAATCGATTATTGAAGCTGAAATGTAGATATAAACTGTAACACTCAGACTGAAGTGGATTTTGAATAAAATGAAGTAAACACTCAGCAAAATGAAAAACTAAACGGATCATAAACAGCATTTGTCCACAACTGATGCGCACACACAGCAGCCAAATTTACAGAAACACAGAAGAAAGGAAAGATTTTAAAAAATCACAACACTCTTTAAAGTACGTCGATATTAAAAATATGTATAAAAGCAAAAATCAGACATGATGAATAAACAGAGAGATAAAAGATGGAGTTCTTACCTTTGATTGTGTGAGTGGAGAAGATTCCTACACAAACAAGTGGATGTCAGTGCACGAGGGGTCCGCACTAACAGGTGGTGAGAGAGGCGGCTGAGTGGTCGAGAGAGGGAGGGGGGAGAGAGAGAGAGAGAGAGAGAGAGAGAGAGAGAGAGAGAGAGAGAGAGAGAGAGAGAGAGAGAGAGAGAGAGAGAGAGAGAGCTCTCCTTGTAATAGATTTGGACTTTTAACTCTTTCTCTTCCTCCTCATGTCGCTGAGATTTTCTGTGTTTAATATCCTTTGTGCAGAGCTTCACATTCATCTGAAATGTCAACAGTGATGAAGGTCTTTCTTTAATCACACTACACATGTATTAGATTAGCTCCCTCCCTCCCTCCCTCCCTCCCTCCCTCCCTCTCTCTCTCTCTCTGAATCTTGCAGATTGTAGGGGAGACCAGAGTAACATAACGTGCCAGCAGCAGCAGCAGCATCCGTCTTTCTTTTAATCTCTCTATAATTTGTGCTTAATGACGCCTAATGATACATATGTGCATCCCACACACATACACAACCATGCATAGATAGAAACTCCTCCCTCTCAGGAAAGGGTGGAGATGATCTGGACCCCCACTGCTCCTCTCTCCCCCTCCTCCTTAGTTAACCCTCTTCTTCTTCTTCTTCTTCTCCCATGGTCAGACAGACAGATCAGCATCCCATGGGTGAAGGGACTCCTCATTAAAAAAACCTCCTCCTCCTCCTCTTCTCCTCTCCATCTCATCCTCCCACACACTCTCTCCTAACCCACCCATGCATGCCGAATGGTTTAGGGAACCCTGAGATGATTTCTTTCATTTTTCATCGATACCTCTCCTCTCTCTGAGGTGTAACGCGATATAAAAGCCCCGCAGGCCGCTTCAGAGGGAAATAAAAAACATCCACTGCTGCTGCTGATAACGCTGCAGGGGCTGGTGCTGTAAAACCCAGATGGAACAATTTCATCCTTTTGCAGTTTCAACAGGCTCACAGAGGAGTTTGACCAAAGCAGAGCATGCTGGAGGAAAGCCTCTCACGATCTCTGCTGCTGAGAGAAAACAGGGTGTTTATTCGGGGTAAACAAGACCGGGGGAAAAGAGGAAGATTTCATTTAGAAACCAGGTGGAAAGCTTCTTCTGGGTGCCTCTTAATTTAGGAGAAATTAATCAATCTTTATCTTTATACCTCCTTGGGTAGAAATGGATAAAGAAACAAGAAGCAGGTTCAGCTTCAAAGCTCTGCCAGATGGTTCCCTCAACAAAACCAAAGTTATTTACATTCACTGTCGATGTGAACCGAGTCCCCACTGGAGCACGCCGTGGAAAACATCAACTTCTAGCCTCTAGATTTTTGGCGCATGAGACACGAGACTCGGTTCTTACAACAGCAGAATGAACGGTCTGCGTCCTGCAGAGAACATGCTTCCTGAATCAATCAAACTTTATTTATACAGCGCCAAATCCCAATCTTTACAAACACGGCAGGTCTAGACCGTACTCTATGACCCAACACCAAGACCAGATCGGATCCAGTCCCATCTTCCAGACAGGACTCAGACTGATCTCATCTTAATCCACCATGAGCAGAGCACTTTGCAGCATTTAGCAAGTTACAGTGGCAAGGACAAACTTCCTTTAACAGGCAGAAACCTCCAGCAGGACCAGACTCATGTTAGACACACATCTCCTGAGACCGTGTTGGAGAGAGGGATAGAGGGAGATGAAGAGAGAGAGAGATGATAGTGGGGAGACGGATAGTAGTAGTTGTAGCAGCTGGAGTCTGGACCACGTCCACAGCAGCAGAGATCCAGAGGAACCTATGAGACAAGGGAGCTCAGGGACTCCAGAAAGGTCTAAGAAAAGAGAGAAGAGAGGGAGACCAGAAGAAAGAAAAAGAGGAGAATAAATGGTGAAGGAATGACAGAAGGAAAGGACGGGATGAGAAACCTCCAGCAGGACCAGACTCATGTTAGACACACATCTGCTGAGACCGTGTTGGAGAGAGGGATAGAGGGAGATGAAGAGAGAGAGAGAGAGAGAGAGAGAGAGAGAGAGAGAGAGAGGAGAGAGAGAGAGAGAGAGAGAGAGAGAGAGAGAGAGAGAGAGAGAGAGAGAGAGAGAGAGAGAGAGAGAGAGAGAGAGAGAGAGATAGAGATAGAGATAGAGATGATAGTGGAGAGATGGATTGTACCTACGAGACAAGGGAGCTCAGGGACTTCAGAAATAGAGAGAGAAAGAAAGTGCATTTGTAACATGAGCTAAGTTATGTTACTCCCATTAGACTCTCAAACCCATCCGTCCTCTCCGGTGCCCCTCGTATGTTCACTATCTCGCTCTGAAGAGGTCACTTTCCTTGTTTCTTTTCATGCATCATTTTTAATAAGACCACTTCAAGTGGCCTCAAGAGCGTTTTATGGTATGTAGCTCATTTATTTATTTCTACACACATCTATTGTCTTTTTTATCAAGGCTAAGATTTATGTATGTTTGCATAATTATAGCTACAGCTGAGTTTACCCTGCAGAAAACCAAAGGGCTGCTAAAGACCGAATCTACAGCACGATTAGGTTTGTTGTTGATGCATTTGCGTCGGCTTTTGCAGCAAGTTTCTGTTGGACTTTTGCATGTGTTATTAACTTTGCAGCAATTCCAAATTTGCAGCCTGTTTCTACACATTAACATAGTTGGGGCCGTCACTTGTTGGCTGGCTTACGTCCGGCAATTAACCAACACTGTAGGCATTCAGGATGATAAATATTAAAGTGCAGAGTTCAGGGATAGACACTGGGCTTCAAGCCTGAGACTCGCTGTGTCTTCATTAGCAGCTCTGACTGCCTGTGTTGATTGTGTCAGACTAAAATTGCAGTGAGAAATGAAGTGACACAAAGAGCAGCAGAAGAATGAAAACAGGTAAGTTGTGAATATAACAGGTTACTGCACGGCTCTGACCTCTTTCAGGTGAATCATCTGCTGCATCAATGCTGATTTATTATCTGGAAGGAAGTCGAAAATGATGCAAAAATGTTCCTTTTTTTCTAAATAAAAAGACTTTCTGGACTACACCTCTGTTCACAGAGTTAGGAACATTAACGCTGTCATCCTCTCATGTATGTAATGTGAAGTAATTCACAGCAGAGGAAAACAGGAAGCCCATCATTTCCTGAAGTGTTTTCCATTAACGTGATTATTCCTGCAGGTATATATTAGTGTGGTGAAGGGTCTGCTGTGACTCCATGAGAGGAGGATGAGGAGGTGGAGGTGGGGTTAACAGAGAGGAGAGGTATGCAGATGCAATTAGACCTGAATGGTTATTGTCTCATATCTGGTGGGCCATTAGGGTTAATGACACTCAGGCTGCATAATACATGACCATTCCATGCGCAGCACATGAACAGAGGAAGGAGGCTGCAAGGCTGGTTGATATGTTCAATGGTCTGACTCATTATTATGAATAATTAACAGAATCCTCAGCGTTTCGTTGGCCATGAAAATCATCTTCAGGGAGTCAGCGAGAGGCAGGAAAGGTGTTCCACTAATTTACCTTCTCCCTTTCTCACAGGACCTTGATTAAACCTTCGTCCATCAGAGGGCAGCAGCAGCAGCAGCAGCAGCTCCAGCGTGAGGCCGTGATGATGAATGATTCAGTGTGCCTGCTGGGTGAATCCGTTTGTTTAGCAGAGTCGCTCGCATTGTGCCAACACGAGCGCTCGCTGTAGAGAAGTGAAGCCAGGAGAGAGCAGAGTTTCTGCAGGAACGTGGGAGTGCAACTGCAACTGTTTCCCCTCAGTTCTTGTAGTAGTACACTCACATTGTGCTCTTTTTCTGAGGCTTGGTGTTTTTGGACTTTTCTTCACAGAAACTCAGACCCGGGTGTTCGATGAGAGCCGAGGAGGAGAGCTGCAGTGAACGCATCACGTGGCTTTAAAAATGGACGCCTCAGTGGGAGGACAGAGAGAGATCCTCTGAAGCCTGGTCTATAGAGGTTCTGTGTTGAATCTACACTGAAGCATACACAGTCGGACCAACACATGTAGCCTGACGTGCACCTTCTCAAAAACTTAACTACACTTCGAAACAGCGCAGACCACAAGCCCTGTGATTGGTCCGCTTGGTTGCATCGTAATTTCCTGCATTCACACGATGTACGGTATCACTTTACAGCCGTACATCACGTCTCTTCTCTTTTCTTCTTCACAATAACTGCAGTATGATCACCTGCAGCTCAACATTGATCAGATCCAACCCTGACATGACACAAATGTAGAAAAAATTTCATAAAATGTAAAAAAAAGTTTCATAAAATGTGAGAAAAAAACAGAAAAAAAATCATAAATGCAAAATATTTCTTGGCAAACAAAAACATTTCACAAAAAGAATTTTATGAAACAAAAAAATACTCAAAAATATGTAAAAAAAACACAAAAATATTTAAAGAAATGCAAAAATAAAATGTCCTGAATGCAAAATATTCTACTGACTTTTTTGAATTTTATTAATTACATGCATTTTGTGAAATGTTTTATGTTTCATTAATCATTTTCACATTTTGTTCCTTTTTTAAATAATAAAAAAAAAAAATTTAAGTTATATTTTTGCTCATTTTAATAATAATAATAATAATAATAATAATAATAATACATTTTATGTTGGGTGCCTTTCAAATCACCCTAGGTCACCTTACAGATAATAAAAACATTCATCATTAAAACATCATAAAAACAAACAAACAAACAAACATTAATAAATAAAAACTAAAAACCAGTGAAGTGCAGAGAGTCCAGTTAGATTGAATATGCCAGTTTGAACAGGTGAGTTTTGAGTTGGGATTTGAATGATGTTATGGAGTCAGACTGTCTTATGTGTGTCTCATTTTGCCTTTATTTGATAGGACAGCTGAGGAGAGACAGGAAATGTGGGGATTAGAGAGAAAAGGAAGACATGCAGGAAATGGTTGACCGGCTTGGAATCAAACCGACAAGGGCTGCAGCCTCTGTATGTGGGGCGCTTAGACCGCTAGACCCCCAGCGCCCCACATTTTGTTCCTTTTTGTTTTGTATTTCACGAACTGCTTCTGCATTTTAATGGTAATGAAATGTTTGTGTGTTTGACCTTCAGGGCCACCGTACTGCTCTTTGATCCCAGAAAGCTGGGAGCATAAAGCTAACTTAGCATGCGACAGATAAATGCTGCCATCATCGCCCAGTTTTGTTTTGTAATCCATCACCCTCGGAGCATCAACAAAGAGCGACTCATTTTTATTCATAAAGCACCTTTCATAGGAAGGTGACAGAAAACAGCTACAGGTTAAAGTGGAGAGGAAAGGGATATCAAATACTTCATAATAAAACCAATGAAACTCATTTCAAGATTTTGTTTGTAAGAAATAAGTAAAAAAAATATTGATTTTATATATTTATTGATGTATTTATTATTATTATTATTATTATTCTGTTTGTTTGTTTTGTGTGTCATGTCTTCTTTCTGATCCGTGAATCCTTCCTGCTTCCTTATTTTTAAGATAACATTTCAAAACACATTGGATTGGACTCTAGTGGTTCCCACTGTATGATGTGTTCTTGTTTGTCTGTGAAAATATATAACTGGTTAACATTTGCTTCCTCTTGGCCACATCATCAGCCGCCATGGAGTATCATTCCATTGTTATGCTGATGACACACAGTTATACCTCAGGACAGACACCACTCCCTCTACATCCACTCCACCCACATCCACACTGACCGCCTGCCTGGAGGAGATAAAGGCATGGATGGACCAAAACATCCTCCAACTCAACAGTTCCAAAACCGAAGCCCTCTTAGTTGGCACCCCCCACCAGACCCAGTCATCTCCACTTACCACCATATCCTTTACAGGCCACAACATTCCCCTCTCATCCATAGCCACAAATCTCGGAGTCAAAATTGACCCTCACCTCACTTTTGAAACTGTTGTGGAAGTTTTTGCCGTTACTTCTTGGTGAATAATGAAATAGAGACTTCTGCCGGCCAACAAGGTTTTATTTTCTTTGCAAGGAAAAGGTCAGTCAACACCCGAGCGGTTGGAATGAAGAAAGACCTCGAACATGGGGAAAGCTCGAACATTTATACCTGAGGACCGCCCCCTAAGGTGTGTTTCGCACCCTTTGTCTGTTGCAGGTATCTGCACCAGGATGGGATTGTGTATTCATCAAGGAGGTTTCAGGGTCTAGACGTCACAATTTAAAACACAATGGGACCTAGTGTCTTGATGAGGGGTCAAGAGATGGGGCGTCTCGGGCAGTTGACCACAAAGGAACGGATTTTACCATTACAAAACCCACATCAATAACATCTGTCAAACCTCCTTCTACCACCTCAGAAACATCTCCAAACTCCGCCCCTCACTCTCTCTCCCTGATGCAGAAAAACTGGTCCATGCCTTTGTCTCCTCCAGGATTGACTACTGCAACGCACTTCTCATCGGGAGTCCCTGGCAGAAGCCTTCATAAACTGCAGTTCATCCAGAACTGCGCAGCCAGGGTCCTGATGAGAGTGCGTAAACACGACCACATTACACCCATCCTACATTCACTCCACTGGCTCCCTGTCTCATACAGAATCGAATTCAAAATCTCTCTACTCACACATCAGTGCATCCATGGACACGCCCCCACATATCTGAAGGAACTGCTACACCCACAAACCACCACAAGAACCCTCCGTTCCACCAGCACCAACCGCCTCCATTGCCCCCGCACCAGACTCCGCACTATGGGAGACCGGGCTTTTTCATCCGCTGCCCCGCAATTGTGGAATGCTCTCCCTGACCACCTGAGAGCACCACAGACTACTGACTCTTTTAAAAAGGGACTAAAAATGTTCCTATTTCAGAAAACTTTTTCCTAGTTTTTATTTTCCTGTTTTTTTTCCATAGTTTTTATCTGACCTTCCACAGTGCTTTTAACAAGTGTCTGCATTTTACTGTTTGTTTTTAACCCTGTTTTTATTCTTACTGCCCTTTTATTATGTCCTGTAGCACTTTGAGATTTGCTCCAAATGTAAAGTGCGTGATAAATAAAATTCATTATTATTATTATAACATGCACTTTTTGAATGATGTATACAGCAGGAAAACCTAATAAAAATCACATTTTCAGAGCTGCCTTGAGCTCTGAAAATGTGAACAGGCTAGTTTGTCTAAGCAACTGGTTGAAACAGAGGGAGGCGAAATAGGCATGGAGGTATTGTGAGGCCAATGGGTTTGTTATTTTTTGCACTCACTAAAATGTTTATTGCACTGTTATAGCGCAACTGCACTGTTATAGCCTAATGTACAAAATAAGTTGTGCTCAGGGTATTTTGAGTTTAAAGGAGATTTAAGCCTGTCAAATGACCTTTTATATTTCTGGTAGTTTTACCAGAAGAAGAGGAAGTAGAAATTGCACTTTATGTTGAATTGTTTGTTGTTTTTGTTTTTGTTTTTTACCATTTGAAGGCAAAACTGTTATGAAAAAGTACTAAAGTACTTAAAAATTGCACTTTAACTTTGGGTCAATTCAATTTTGGCCAGAGATATTTTCTTTCTCTGATTTGAATTGAAATGCAATTGAATTAATTTTTTCAGACGTTAAAAGAGCTTGGGTTTACAGTATTCATGCCTGTGTCTTTTATTTGATTCAGTGTTCTACTAAAATCCATTTAAATTAAAAAATGTTGCTTTTGGGGGCAAATATTGTTATGCGATTAATCGAGATTAATTAATTACAAAGCCTCTAATTAATTAGATTATTTTTTTTAATCGAGTCCCACCCCTAAAAAATATATTTCAAAATATAAAACCATTACGATCAAATCCATTAAATAAAATCTGATAAATACCAGAAAAATAAAATATTATAAAATCAGATCAAATATAAGAAGACAGAATAAAATAAAATAAATAAAAATGATGTTAAAAAATTGTCATAGTGGTAATAATTCAGTCCAGGGCTAAAAGGAAATTACTTCAAGTTAGAAGCCAGATTAAAAAGGTAACAGCACACACACACACACACACACACACACACACACACACACACACACACACACACCATGGAGCCAAAGTTTTGTTTTGTTGTGACAGTATTGATACGGATCACTAAATCTCCACATGCTTTGAATGACATGAGTAAATAAAACCTGGAGAGGTTGTTCTTAAATGTTTCCAAGGACACAACAATTTGGCCGAACAAATCCCAGACCGCCCAAAAATGTGTCCTCGGGACTGAATCAGTTTTTAAAAGAGACCGCCCTGACTCTCTCTCTTAAAGTCTCAGTGCCCCCCCTTTCAAAGCTGTCCCTTTCCTCTTTATCAGCCAGTCGCTCTGAAACTCTGCTCCCTGAGGTGATGCTATCAGCCGTCCAAACCTTCAACTCTGTGTGACATTTGAAAGTTTCTCCTCTTGGCCCCCCGACCTCTCTTCACCCACAGCTCTGTCTTTTTCACTTCTTACAATCTGATTTGATGTCACTGAACACAACAGGGAGTCTCTCTAAAGGTTTGTCTCTGCTGTCTCAGTTTGCAAAACCTTCACACCTTACTCCCTTAGAACTAATGCCCCTCAGTGCTCACCCACCGGAGACAGCAATCCTTCGTTTCCAGCAGAGGACCTCTTTGATCGAAGCTGGACTCATGTCTGATGAAGCCAGCAGAAGCACAGCATCTATAAAACAGTAAAACCAAACAGATAAGGAGACAGTTTTTGTGTATTTTTATGGGAAAATAAAAAACAAGAGAACTTAATTTGAGCTCACTTTTGTTAAGCCGATATTTGTGCAGTAGTTAATCCTCTAAGACGTCACTCAGTCTGTGGGTTTAACTTCACTTCCATCTGAGACTCCATCAGTCTGTTTCCTCTGCAGCTGAGAAATAATTAAAAAGGCATTAACAGACGAAACTCATGTAGCAGTCATGCTTTGGATAAAACCTCTACAGCGTCCAAGAGTTGTAAAATGTTTCACACAGAGGAGGTTTAATATTTTGTCGCGGTTCCACCAAATGTTAAAGTTTTGGATGCACCGTGACTTCGTTAGGAGGGTCCAGTGTGAGTCAGAGGACGGTAAAAATGTGGTGCATTGTTAAAAAGTTGTGACATGAGCAGCTGATGCAACCAGAGAGAAAGAGCGGTAAACATGTCATCGCTGAAACATACAGCGTCTGAGTTTCTGAGACAGTTCAGCGGTTCTTCATTCATGCTGGGTCGCGTGTCGTCGCTGGATCCTCTTCTGGTTCTCCAGTTTCAGAGCAGGTCTAGACCGTACTCTATGACCCAACATCAAGGCCGGATCAGATCCAGTCCCCTCTTCCAGACAGGACTCAGTCTGATCTCATCTTAATCCACCATGAGCAGAGCACTTTGCAGCATTTAGCAAGTTACAGTGGCAAGGACAAACTTCCTTTAACAGGCAGAAACCTCCAGCAGGACCAGACTCATGTTAGACACACATCTGCTGAGACTGTGTTGGAGAGAGGGATAGAGGGAGATGAAAAGAGAGAGAGAGAGATGATAGTGGGGAGACGGATAGTAGTAGTTGTAGCAGCTGGAGTCTGGCACGTCCACAGCAGCAGAGATCCAGAGGAACCTACGAGACAAGGGAGCTCAGGGACTCCAGAAAGGTCTAAGAAAAGAGAGAAGAGAGGGAGACCAGAAGAAAGAAAAAGAATAAATGGTGAAGGAATGACAGAAGGAAAGGAGGGGGTGAGAAAAGGAGACATAAAGGATGAAGAAACGTGAAAAGATCAAAGAGAGAAAGAAAGAAAGGAATGAAAGGAAAAATGAATAAAGGGAAGAAAGGAAGGAAGGAATGAAATAATAGAGAAAAAGAAAGACAGGATGAAATAAAGAAAGAAAGGAGGAAGGAAAGAAAGTATGGAAGGAAGAAGGAAGGAAAGAAACAGGGAATGAAAGAAAGAAGGAAAGAAAGAAAGAAAGAAGAAAAATAAAGAAGGAAGGAGAAGGAAGGAAAGAAGTGAAAGAAAGAAAGAAATAAAGCAACAATGAAAGAAAGTAACAAGGAAAGAAAGAAAGAAAGAAAGAAAGAAAGAAAGAAAGAAAGAAAGAAAGAAAGAAAGAAAGAAAGGAACAAGGAAACAAAGAAGGAAAGAAAGAAAGCAGGACGGGAGGAGGGAAGGAAGGAAGGAAGGAAAGAAATCCAGAGGAACCTACGGGACAAGGGAGCTCAGGGACTCCAGGAAGGACTATGGTTAGTAACTTTGTTTTCACACTGTCTCTGAAACCTGTACGTCTCTGTTGTTTGATTTCCTCACACTCTGTCATTTCTTCTCATTAAAGAGGTGATGAGCCTCATTATCAGTCTGTACATGTTCATTCGTCCTGTGTGGGTTGAATTTGTGGGCGTTTGTTTTTAAAGGTGGGCTCTGAAGTGACTCATGAAGGTGGTGAGGACGAGTCCCCGGTGTTTCCGTGGGGTCAGGTCCTCTTTGTCCTCTCTGTTGTTTGTGATCGCTCCCTCTGAGCCTCATTACTCTTTACTTCCTCTCTCATCTCCGACGCTGCGGTTTCATGGCGCTCTGAAAAAATTCATAATTGTACCTCTGAGATTTTCTGCGGCAGCGGCGAGTAAAAGACTTGATTTAATTTTAAAGAAAAGAAAACTACGTTCATGTCCGCTTCCTGTCCAAACTCATTAACTAAGGAGGCGGGTGGAGACGGGTGGAGACGGTGCTGCAGCTGTTTTAATGCAGATCAATCAACGCTGTGTGTTTACGGTCGTTGAAGCGTGGGGAGGTTTGAGCTTGTATTGTAGCCGGTGTCACAGCTGATTCAACATTTAATAAATATGTTATATTTTCCTGAACTTGGATAAAAAGGGAAGCTGAATGCAGCGCCCTTCAAGACAACTCTGAAAGATCATGAGCTTTTTCCTCCCGCTGTGAGGACGCTGTGTTGGAACAACAGCAGAGAAATGAAAGGATGTGGAAGCTTTACAGAAAAGCTTCTGATCCGCGGTTTCATGCAGGGGTGTAAAGTGCATCGTCCTGCATCACCTGTTGATCTGACGACCTTTGCACAGTTTGACTCGTATTGTTTTACTCAAACATTATTGAGGTTTCTGACTCCAGAGGAGAGCCTTCTGCACCTCCTCTCACCGCCGCTGCTCTCACACTGACAGAGTTCAATTTCAACCACAAAGCTTCAGATTATTAACGTGCAGAGCTGTTTATCCAGTGTAGTGTGAAGTCCAGACATGATACCATAGACGTAGGAGTAGCTGCAGCTCCATGCAGGGCAGAGAGAAAATACCTTTCTCTTGTCCTCATCTGTCCTGTGTCACGGCTCCAGACTGTCTCCACACCTGTGTCTCTAACAAGCTTCCTCATATGGCCTCACACTGTAGAGGTTTCATAAAGACTCTCTGCAGCAGACTCATAACAATAAATCATGTTTCACAGCAGCTTTGTGTTGCCTCGTGTTGAATCACATACAGGTTGTATTCCTAACGTAACACCCTCCAGAGGCTGTGTTGCAAACGTAAGCTGAATGACTGAGGTGCAGGTTCTCTTTGTGCACATGGGCAGCATGATGATGTGAGTGTGGAATAAGAAAAAGAGCATTCTAAAGAAGTTCAAGGATTGAAAACTGGACAAATGAAGGAGTTCATTAAGGAATCCAGTTCTGCAGTTTTCAAGCCCCTAAAAAAAAAAACTAAAACACTGGAGCTCAGCGATTCTGCGATTGAGCCTCACTGGTTCTAATTCATTGCTCGTTTAAATCACATCACTGGTGCAGCAATAGGGCCTCTGAATGATGCTGAACTACACAAAAATGAAAAATCTCTCCTGTCAGTTACTTGTGAGGCTGGCTGAACAAGCGAAGAGGTCCAAAGTTTCACCAAAGTGAAAGAAAAGCAGGAAGGGGAATGCAAAGTAGTTTCTTACAAGGCAGGGACACAACCTCCTCTCTGAGCACGTCAGCCTCCTGCATCACATTAAACCAAAAGAACAGTTCCTTGTACCTTCTTTGGGTTCCTGACTCTGTCAGCTCTGCAGGACAGTCCTCCCCCTCCACTCACTGCAGACGTGGTTATCACACCTGTAGCTGGCTGTGTTGATCTGCTGGACTCTGCTGGAGGTGTCTCTGTATCCTCAGTGTTTATGATAGAGGAGGGATGGTACCACCACACAGAAGTGTCTCCCCCTCTGGTTTTTATTCTGGAGCTGGGGTAAAATCAACAGTCCACAGTCACCATGCTGCAAGGACACACATCTTCAGCTCAGGAGGATTTTCCTTTCCAGTAACAATATATTGCAGTCATTAAATCAAGTCTCTGTGACAGACTGAGTAAAAAAAGATGTTTTTTTGTAGTTCAAGTATTTACAACATTTTGAAGTTTTGGACAAACAACAATACCAAACATTTTAATCACATTAAAACTACAGATTAAATGCATTTCTGCCAGTTACACACTCCCCTTTCCTCATGTTTCTATACCACAAACATGAATTTAAAATTTAATTAAATTTTCCAACTTGTATGAACTTATATAAACTTATAATTAACATTACCTACCTGGTGTAAAATCAACAGCACACAGTCATCATGCTGTAAGGCCCCATACCTGGGGAACATCATGTTCCATGACAACATGACAGTGACGTCAGAACGCGACAGCTGTCACTTGCTGAGCTAGCTAGCATTAGCTCAGCATGTAAACAAGCAGCTCGTGAATAAAGTTAATATTTCCTCCCGTGAGAGTCTTTAACTTTAAAGTTCTAGTCGAGTTCATAGTTTAAATGTAAGGGACTGAAAGCTTCTGGAATAATTATAAATTATTGAAAACTAAACATTATGACAGCATTACAGACACACACCTTCAGCTCAGGCAAGTACGGTGGCCGGGTTGGAGCCCTACCGCTGCAGTTGCGCTGATGACCACCAGGGGGCAACAAAGTGAAATAAATATCCTACTTTACTACATCAGTATTACTGATTTGAGATAAGAGATAAGATAAGATATTACTTTATTGATCCCCCGGGGGGGAAATTCAGTTGTTACAGCAACCCAGACATAAGTACAATCAAGAAAGAAGTTTCAATAAGTACAAAATAAGATAAAAAAAAACCAAGTACAAAATAAAAATAAAAAATAAAACAAAATAACATAAAATAAATAAAAAATAAATAAATAAAATAGAAATAAGTAAAATAAAATAGATAAATAAAGCCAGAATACAATTTAGATATATACAATGTTACAAATGGAATTTAAATTAAATAGCAGTAATTAAAGGCAGTATTAAAGAAAAATGTTTCAGTAGTGACAGGTTGACATGGTGTGATTATGGTTGGTAATGACAAATTAAGCAATAAATAGAAGAATATTTGTATGTAATATGACCATGGGTTGTACTTAGAATAGTAATGTAATTTAACAAAATATAATATAGCAAGTTAATTATATAATACAGTATATTATACATTATAATGCCAGCAGCAGTCAAGAGAGAGTTCAGGATGGGATGATGGAGTGTGACAGACAGAGCAGGGATGTTATGGATCTGTTCATGGGGGGGGGGGGGGGGGACTCAGTTTTTAGGTGCTGTGAAAATTATAAAAATTAAATTAATTAATTATTATTAAAATAAAAGCTTTGTCTCAACTTTTTAAACCCTGGATGCTAAAGAAGCAGTTTGTTTTCAAAACCACCTTCTACATACTACCTCTGAACCAGTCAGCAGTATGTTCTGCATACTGTGTTTGAAGGTAGTCTGTAGTATCTTTGTTTAATCCTGATCTTTTTAGGGAGCATTTTTTATCATCTGGCAAGAGACTATGGATGTAAACTAGCCTTTTGGCTAACTCTGGCATATTTACAGAAGCGGACTGGTGGCTGGAGAGGTGCTGGTTCACTTGCCTGGGCACTGCGTTGGTGCCCTTGAGCAAGGCACAGAACGCGCTGGTTGATGGCAGCATCCTCACTCTGACATCTCTCCCTAAGTGCATGTCCACTGCATGTGTGTGTGCATTGTGTGTGTATATACCAAAAACTGTGCGTGTAGCATGACCAAAAAATAACACGAGTGAAAAAAATTGAATTTCCCCCTGGGGATTAATGAAGTACGTTCTTCTTCTTCTTCTTAAATGATATGCATGGTCCTTTTAAATAATAAATAAATAAATGACTGTTCTGTTGGATCTGTTTTGCAGTATGCTGGGTCAGGCGTCGCTGGATTTCCGATTTCAGAAAGCAGAAGTAAGCAACAACCAAGTTGAAAGCGAGACTGCTTCATTTACAGATTACTGAGTTTAAATATCAACAAACTTCCACCTAACTCATAGAAATACTTATGCTACATTCAATTTCAGCTCGTAAATTTAAACTACATTTTCTGACCTACTTCTGACTTTACCTTTAAATTATTCTCTTTCTTAAATCATGTCCTGACTGTTTGTGGAAAGCATTGGAGCGATAAAACAAAGTCAGCGATGAAACAGACGTCATATTGGCCTCATTGGTTTCCAGATTGATGTTTTTAATCGTCGGTCCAAACAGGGCAACAAATCGTGTTCAAACAGCATCATAAAACATCAGTTACACTGTGATTTGATTTCACCGCTCATAAATCTCCTTCTAATCATTCTTCATGTCTCCGTGGTGCGTTCAGGAGCAGATTTATGATTGTATGTAAATGAGAGCTGTGTGATTCACTTAGCTGTGTGTGTTAACGTGTGCAGAGGCCAAAATGAGCCGACTAGACCCGGGCTTTGATACGTATTCATCTCTTCTTCTTCTTCTTCTTCTTCTTCTTCTTCTTCTTCTTCTTCTTCTTCTTCTTAACATCGATGTGATGTTTCTGGGTTTGTATGATTTCATGTAACCTTTCCTCACCACTATTTGCTTTTGTTTTCCAGTCACATCCTGAAGGTCACTTATAAACAATTTCTGTGGGTCACCCTGACACGCACACACACACACACACACACACACACACACACACACACACACACACACACATATACACACAAACACGCACACACACGCACACACACAGGATCATGTTCAATTTAATAAACACAGGCTGGATCACACATCAGTTGTCAGTGCGATGGCAGCAGCAGCATGTTTGATCCTTTCTCTTCGTATACTCTGAAAGGAAACAGCTGACGTTTTCTATTATGTGATATATCAAACATTTGATCAGTCTCTATATGAAGCTGCTTGTCTGCAGAGACTGACTCTGTGTTCGTGTCTCATCAGGAGGAATCTGGTGTTCCTGTCCTGCTGTATGAGGGGAGTTTAAAGTTATTGATTTGAATTGTTAACCTGCCCGCTCTGGTCTTTGAGCGGCACAAAGCTTCTTTCAGCCGCCAACACTGATGAAAAAGAAAGGAGAAGTCAGAATCTGAAATCGATACAGAGAGAGAGGCAAAAACTGAGCAGACAAATACCTGTGAGCTCGTTCATATCGTGCAAAAATCATTTATTTAGCACCGGAGGAAAACAGGAGATATGAGTCACACAGGAACAGAACATCTCTGCATGTTCCTAAAGCTCAAAGACTAGAGTTCTGTTGACTCTGTGTTACTTTGTTTAATGTTCTGATTCAATAAGTTCATGTTATTCTTATATTTGCATGTTTTTATAATGCTATTTTTATTTTTTGCATCCATGCATCATCAGTGTAGAAGACTCTAAAATCCACGACTGAAGCACAGGCGTGTCCAGTTCTGGGTGTCCCCACCCTGAGTCTCAACCCTCAATTCCCAATTATTCAGATATCTCCATCCCTACTCATCCCTCCTTACCTTGACCCCAGCCATCCCCTCTTACCTCAACCCCTACACATCCCTCCTTACCTTGACCTCTGGTCATCCTTCCTTACCTTGACCCCTACCCATCCCCTCTTACCTCAACCCCTACACATCCCTCCTTACCTTGACCTCTGGTCATCCTTCCTTACCTTGACCCCTACCCATCACTCCTTACCTCAACCCCTACTCATCCCTCCTTTCTTCAACAACCCTACTCATCCCCCCTTACCTCATTCCTCCTTAGATTGACCCCTACTCATCCCTCATTACCTTGACCCCACCCATCCCCTCTTACCTCAACCCCTACTCATCCCTCCTTACCTTGACCCCTACCCCATCCTCTCTTACCTCGACCACTACTCATCTCTCCTTTCTTCAACAACAACCCCTATTCATCTCTCCTTACTTTGACCCCTACCCATCCCTCCTTACCTTGACCACTACTCATCCCTACTTTCTTCAACACCCCTACTCATCCTTCCTTTCCTCAGCCCCTACTCATCCCTCCTTACATAACCCCTGCTCATCCCTCCTTACCTCGATCCCTTCTCATCACTCCTTACCTCACATGTTTGTTGTTGTTTTGTTCAATGTTGTGGTTTCAGGAACCTCCTTGCAGTGAGGCAACAGCCCGAATCACTGCACCGTGAAAGTGAAATCAATCTGATCGATCTAACCTTCGGCAAAGAGGCGGAGCTGAGATGACCCTCGGAGCAAACTGCAACACATCCACCTGTCAGTCAGCTCACTGCACCTGTAGCTTATAGATTATCCTTCATCCAATCAAAGCAGAGGAGTTATAGAGACTCATCTTTTACACCGTTTGTTCCTCTGAGACTGAAACCGTTTCATGCACCAGACTCTGAAAGTGTTTACTCCTGCTGCAGAGTCAGTCCCTCCACTGTGGGCTTTATTGGGGTTTCCTTGGATTGCAGATAGCCTGAAGTGGACTGCAGGTTTTTTCAGCACTGGAGGATTCTGCTGAAGCAAAATGAAGTCTTTACGGAGAAACAGTGAGGCCACACATTCTTAAAGTAGAGACAGAAGAAGACAACTGCTCCTGCACTCCTCTCCTCTCCTCTCCTCTCCTCTCCTCTCCTCTCCCCTCCTCTCCTCTCCCCTCCCCTCCTCTCCTCTCCTCTCCTCTCCTCTCCTCTCCTCTCCTCTCCTCTCCTCTCCTCTCCTCTCCTCTCCTCTCCTCTCCTCTCCTCTCCTCTCCTCTCCTCTCCTCTCCTCTCCTCTCCTCTCCTCTCCTCTCCTCTCCTCTCCTCTCCTCTCCTCTCCTCTCCTCTCCTCTCCTCTCCTCTCCTCTCTTTAAACCCACAAACTATCGAGTAAACACTGCAGCACACAGCCACAGAGAGGAAACAAGCCAAGCACAGAAAATCTGTAATAATAACAGAAAGAGGGAGTTTACATAAAGCTTGTTTATCTGTAACTGAAGCTCAGAGGGAGAAGAGGAGGAGAAAAACTTTAAAAACTCTGTTCCATAAACTCCATTTCTGACTCAACAACTTTTGTCTGAACCTCAAAGACATTATCTGAAACATTAATGTTAGCTTCTAAGTCATTCTCATGTTTTGATTTATTATTTTCACTGTATTTATTTTATTTGTATTTATTTGTTTTGTATATATTTATTTATCAATTTTTATTATTATTTATTATTTTTGCTTTATTTATTTATTTATTTTGCATGTATTTATTTATAATTTTTTATTTTAAGATTATTTATCATTTTGCATGTTTTATTTTTTATTTTTTATTTATTTCTTTTATTTCTTTTTTAAATAATAATTTTTTTCTTTTTCAGACTATGGACTTTTTGTTTTTTTAATGAAATATCTGTGAGGTCTAATAAAAACCTCAGTCTCACACTCGTGTGTCTCTTCAGTCTCTCACTGTGGAGGATGTGTGTCCACTCTGAGACACCATACATACAAGACGGACCATCAAAGAACTACAAACCACCCACACGGGCACTTGCAGCATTTCTTTTTGTGATATGAAAAAACAGAGAAATGATCCATGCTCTCTTTAGACAATCCTGAGGAGGACTAGTTGCCAGGCAACCAGGGGGTTTCTAAAAGCGCTGGTATCTCCTCTGCAGAGGGGGAGAGGGCGAGCGAGGTGTGTGTGAGATATAGAAACTCTGAATTAGACATGGTATTGAGTCTGTACGCTGAGGCTGATTATGCAACAACAGTCTGAAGCTCGTGAGTGGGATCGTCTCTATAAATATTCCCAATCCCAGATTTGTGCTGCAGAGCCAAAATCCCTCCGGCTGCAGGTGTATGAGGGATTCAAACCGTGCTGCCTTCTGCCTTTTGTTTGCCAGAAGCAACAGCAGATTTACTGAAAAGCATCCGAACAACAGCCTGCCAAACACCCAGAGCCGAACATTAAGACAGAGACAAACAGAAATAAACCCGGCTCTGCTCAGACCATCTTCATCTCTCTCTCTGTGTTTATAAATCAAGTTTCATAACTCAGCACAAACCTCACACCTTTAACTAATCCAGACTAGGAGCTGTATTATCTATGCAAACCCAATCTCACAGCTATGGCTGCTGAAATGTACCAATATCGACGTCTTTTAAAAGACATGAAATATTGACATTCTGCTAAAGAACACAGACGGTAATGAGGTGTGACTGATTGATTCATAGTTCAGGGCAGTAGTTGCTCTGCAGGCCGGTTGCCACCCACCGTAAAACAGAGGGGAGATAAAGAACAAGCTGCAGCTTTTTCCCCCCTCAGTTCATCGTAAATATTGTGATAATATAATTAGCTTTTATTAATTCTGGCTACAGTGATCGGGAGGTGAAATCTGACATGGTGACAGATATCTACTCAACTCGTCTGCATACACGTGGAGATGGATTCCAACTTCTCTGGTCATTAGCTTCAAACGTCTGCCAGCAACGTCTTCATTTGCTCTGTCTTCTCCATCTGCAGCATCCATCCATCCATTATCTTGAGTGCTTATTCAGGGTCATGTGGGGCTGGAGCCTATCCCAGCTGACAGACAACCACTCACTCACACACTCACACCTACGGGCAATTTAGAGATCAATTAACCTGATGAGCATGTTTTTGGACTGTGGGAGGAAGCCGGAGTAGCTGGAGAGAACCCACACATGCACAAGGAGAACATGCAAACTCCACACAGGAAGGCACCTGACCGACTGGGGATTCAAACCAGGAACCTTCTTGCTGGGAGGCAACGACACCACCCACTGCACCACCCATCTGCAACATGTTTGCAGTTATTTAATGGTTCATACTTCCCCCCATAGTTTTGCCTGTTCATCAGTTTCTGATTGCAGTTCAACAGTAGATAGTAGATTACATCAGAGGCGTCACAGTTTGTGTTACGCCTGCTTTTGCTCTCCACACAGACTGCTCTTCCTGCCTGCTCCAAAGCCTGCTGATCCATGACTCGTTGATACTATCAGGACAAGAAGCTAACAAATGGAAACCAGAACACTTCTCATGCTGAAGATCCAGACCCTAAAGCACAGTTTCTTTACACAGAAAGCAAAGTTCGAGAGCAGCGAAGAGGCGGACACATCCTGAATCCTTCTGTTTTCTCTCATGTCCTCCTGACACCAATATGTTTCAACCCCTACCCCCTTACTATACCCTTGTACCCTCTTTCATCTTTTGAGATCTGCTTTTATATAACAGAAAGAACTGGTTTGAATCCATATCTTCTTTGGTGCAGTGTTTGTTAGATACCACAACCAGTGACGAGCCACAGCCATCACCTACTCATTAATACGACCATCCCAAGGCTCTGCAGGGAGCTACAAGCTAAAAACAAGATCTTAAGTGCCGCTGACTTGGAGCTAGTTTAGGTCTTTAATGGAGATCTATCAGTGAAAACAAAGCAGAGTAAGACTTCTTCACTTCAGGGCGAGTGAAACATTTCTGCTCTAAAGTTCTGATTGAACTGAAGCAGCGTTGCAGAAGACGGTTATGTCGACAACCTTTAAAGCTCCTGAGGTTCTGTGTTAAATACACCGAGCCAAACGCCTCGTAGTGTTCCCTCTGTTCATAGAAAAAAGGATTCAGATTTATACTGTAGCTTATTGAAATTCAGCCTCTGTGTGCAGAAGAAAGGCTGCTGCAGATAACACAGCATAACAGATAAATAGATCTATGGAGAAGTTTCAGTTCTTCAGCAGCGAGCTGAAGGAAAGAGAGACACCACTGAGAGAGAGATATATAACTGTCAGGAAGCACATCCACTATTTGGGTCTGCGTGTGGAGAAAATGCCTCACTAGATTAAATGAACTGACTCAGATCAGGAGTATGAATGTATTTTCTTGTACGCAGCTACAAACTGCCATCTGTGCCTGATTGATGAATCCTCGGTCTCCACCAGAGTCTGAGATTTCAGCTGCTTCTGGAGGTTCAGTGTGAGCTCTGCAGTCTCAGGCTTCTCTGCTTATGTAACTCAGAACTACTGCAAAATCTTTTTTTAAGGATTGGAAGTGTTAAAGGTCACATCAAAACACAAACTTTCCAAACACAGAGTGTGTGTGTGTGTGTGTGTGTGTGTGGTTTCAGCCTCACATATGAAACAGGACTGCTTTATAACTGTTCACATGGAGGCAGATCTTTAATGTTATCAGCTACTCAGGAAAACACAAAACACTAATCTGTTAATGCGGCTTTGATTGTGTTTTAAATCCTCCACACTGCAGTCACATGACACACTCACTTTGGGCTGTGGGAAGTTTGGCTGTCACTGCCCCCTGCTGGAGGGTCAAAGCATTGCACCCTGCAGGAGAGTGCTCAATCAGCAAGTAACAGGCTCCTTAATGCTTCTTTTTTACCTCTAGGGAGTTTAATTTACATCAAAACTTAGAGATTTCTTAATAATTTAATATGTTTTATATTTGAAACCACAAAACAGGTATTAATAATGCTTCAGACCCTCTCAAACCTTACTGCAAATTAACATATTTGAAATATTTTAACTTAAATTTGATCAATTTGGATTAAAATGCTGATGTTTTAACATTTTTCCTGTTTGGAATCAAGCTAGCATCATCATTCTGAGCCCCTAGATATTCTAACACATCAGTGCAACATGATGAATCCACATTTATAGATTAAAGCTGTTGCACCCGTGTTGGTGCAGTTTCAGAGCCTAAAGCATGACTGTAGATTCTGTTTGTGCTTGTTAAAGACTCAGGAGTGTTGTCAGATCCTTATCAGACGTTCAAGTATATTAATTGCATCACTTCAGCATTTTGTTAGATGCAAAAGGAAGACATGTGTAGCTAAATTTCTAATATAAGTCCAATTTGGATGTAAAACAGAGAGAAAAACTACATTATGAATCTTATTCCCTTCAATTTGCACAGGAGTTTAATAAGTCATATTAAACACAAGATGTCCTTTAATCTATAAATAATATCTAAGATGTCTTCAAGACAAGAAGCAAAGAAACACAAGTCATTTAAAACTGAGCTTTTTTAATAATAAAAATATTTTAAAACACATCAACAAGCATCAAAATCACCCATCGGTCACCACCACCACAATCAGCTGTGCACCCGGGCGGCCCGAACAGGGACCCGGCTGCACCCCACCACTGGTGAGTGCTAGGCAATGCCTTCAGGCGCTGGAGCCACAGTCTGCTGCCACCATGAAGAAGAACTCATCTGGAGCATCTGGATCTGCGGGCTCGTCCTCACGCCCAGGTCTAACCTCGCCCTTTGGAGCTGGGAGCGCTCCTGCCAGTTTGTGTCTCATTCCGTCGCCAAGGAGGCCGAGGTCGGTTTCCAGGTTAAGCCGTCCGAGTCGCCCTGGAGAAAGAAATCAGATTATTATTATGTTATGTTATTTTATTTTACAGTGTGTCTTAATATCATTATTTGATTTATTCATTCATATTTAAGTATCTTATTTGTTTTAATATTATTCCTTCATTTATTATAAGTACAGTATATTATGTATTTAAATATTATTATTTGATTTATTTTAACTGTATCATATATTTTATGATTTAACATTATTCTTTGAATTACTAATTTATTTGTTTATTTATTTGAGTGTCTGATGTATTTTAGTATTCATCTTTTATTTAATTTATTTTAAGTGTCTCATACATTTTGTGTTTTAATATTATTGTTATGATTATTTATTTTTTTTAAGTATATGATAACCTGTGTGATTTCTCTTCAGCAGTACTTTGGTAAACTTTGTTGTTGTTTTTTACATGTGCTTTATAAATAAATTGTATTGGATCACCACTAGGGGGCGCCAGTGCTCCTCACTAACCCACAGACATGTTTTGAATGTTGTGGTTCTCAATCCAAAGTCTTAATTTAAAAACATGGAGCACATCACATGACCCAGCTCTTTGCCAAAATCATAAATCAATCAACCACAAAGAGTTAACCTCTTTGTTCTTCCAGCACAGAGTCGGCTTTAGAGTTAAAACTGGGCAGGGAGCACTGGCAACACACACTCACACACACTCAGACAGACACACACACACACAGACACACACACACACAACAGTTCAAGGAAAGCAATCATCATATCCAAGAATAGATCCTCCACACTGAAGTCTGTCTAACATCTGTTCAAACTGCTGCAACTCTTAAACTTTTGTTTACCAAATATCACCTACAGATTTACAATATATTCAAATTTAAGAACTTTTAAAGCAACATTTGGATCATAGATAAAGGGAATAAACAAAGTGCAGGGGGCAGCAAAGTTTGTTTTGTTTGTGAAGTTAGAAGCTCATGTTATTCAGAGACTTGTTCAGTGGGCTGCTCACTAATTTGGCACAGAGCTATAAAAACAAAACCCAGAGTTAATCCTATAATTCAGAATAAAATCTGCCTCTCAGTTATGGATGAAGAAGAGTTAAAGGGATGATTTTTAAAGGAGAAGTTCAAACATTTTGAATTTCTTTGCACCAAATGTCCCTCTGAGATGTGCGCAATTTAAGAATTTACTACTTCAATTAAGTTCCAATCACTTTAAATGAGTCATGAACTGTCCTATAATAAAAACTAACAGCCCTGGAATAATTCGGCCTTTGTTGTGAGGACTTAAATAAAGATGTGACACTTGAATCAGCTCACCTCAGTCTTCACTCCTTGGCATTCTTCTCTGTGTTCTGGAGTTTCTCCACTATCTTGCGCTCGTGTCCTCCAGGGTTCGGTCTGTTGGTGTTATCACTGGCCTCCTTCTTTGTCCTTCCTTTACGAGCTGAGCCCTCTGTGGAGAAAACACAACATGCACCTTTAATTATAACAAACAAACATAAACAAAGAGGCTCAGTGGAGATGACGCATGGTGTCCAGCCTGCAGAGAGAGGAGAGTCTCACCTGTGTATTTATCTGTCAGGTTGTAATACTCGTACTGGTCGTAGTACTCGTCTTCAAAGCTGGTGGGTTTCAGGTTCTTCACATCGACGTGACTCATCTTTGTTTCTCTGATTTCCTCCAAATAATAAAAGTTGAGTTTCAGGAACAGAAGCTCTGTGGAGATGTTGTGGTGATGCTGTCTCCTCTCTGTGGAAGAAAAACAAGTTATTTTCCTTCAAATCTCAGGGAGCTTTTATAACGGAGACATGCAGCTCCTCCTCCTCCTCCTCTTCCTCACAGACACTCCTCCTCCTCCTCCTCCTCCTCCTCCTCCTCCTCTCTGCACAGGTTTCCACTTTCTGCTGCAGAAATGTTGCATCATGCGAGCAGAAACTTCACGTCAGCGTAAAGTGAGGTGAGTTTTCCACAACAGAGAAGAACAAAGTTTATCAGGTCACACACTCACACATGGTCTCTGAGTGCAGAGGAGGGAGAAGTTCACAATAACCCAATTATTTCACTTTTAATGCACTTAAAATATCTTTACCACATTAACCTCAGGGACTTTACAATTAAAGATTTTACACAAACAGCAGATAAAAAGTTATTCTATTTAATCAAACTGAAATCTTACATCTAAGATAAGTTAGTAAAGTCAAATATTCAAGAAGAAGAATTAATCTTGCTTTTTTTTTATTGGACTCACACAACACAACACAAAACAACAATCAGAGATCAAGAATCAGACTTGAGGGGCAGATCTCATGGACAAATGTTTCATTTAAAATAATAATAAATGGTTTAAAAGACAAAAGTAAAATAAAATGATAAAATGAAAATAAATAAATGAACGAATAAATACAAACAAAATGAATAAAGACACCCAAATAAAATATTAAAAATAAATAAATACATAAATAATTTAAAATGAATGAATAAATAAATTCAGATAAAATAAATAAATGAATAGATACATTTAAAAAAATAATTTAATTAGAATTAAATAAAATAAATAAATGTTTATGGTTCAAGAAATAAATGCAAAATAAGACATACAAATGAAAATGAATAAATAAATAAATACCAAATAAATAAAGAAGAATAAATACAAATGATAAATACGTGAAATTAATAAATACAAATAATAATAAATTATAATTATAATTAAAAGAATGGAGAATCATTAATAATATTTACAATAAACCTTAAATAAGTGAATTATTTAAATTAAATTAAATCATACTTTAATTTACAGCATATCAAAAATCAGTCCATCAGAAAGTCAACTGAGAAGAGAGGTTCACTTCATCTTAAATGCATCAGTTATTTACTGATGTTTCAAGTCTTTATTAATGTAATATCATGTCTATATTGTGTTTGTACATTTACCTGCAGCTCAGTGCTCTCTTGTTATCACAGATGCATCACTTTGTTTAGTCTCTGCTCTGTTTCACTAAAGCACAGTCCTCCTCTGTGCACTTCATTATGTCTTCTTTTCTTCTTATAATAAACAGTAAATATTAAATACAGTAATCAGAGTGTGGAGTCGAACTCCCACACCTGACTCTCTGACCTTCCTTTCTGCAGCAGATCAGAGCGACATCTCTGTTGATCAGCAGCTGCTCTGCTCTCACAGACAGCTCTGACCTGATTCAGTGTCCCGGTTTGTGCGTGTGACCTCGCTGACAAAACATAGCTCAGTGTTTGGGTGTGTTCTTATCTCTGTTCTCAAACACCTCGTGACATGTCAGGGTGAAATACACTTTGAACGAAGTAAAAGTGTGCACAGAGAGCTCACGCTTTAATCTGCTCACGTTGCTGCTTTCTAGTTTTTACTGGTATTAACTCAGTTTGGAGGCTTGAAGGTTTTGATGCATTGTGTTTAATTTGTATTATGATGTGTATTTTCTGTTGCATGAATGAAGCCTTGAGTGCTTCACAAATACAAAACAGAGAGACAGAAAACATCAGCACTAAATAAAATGATATAAGGCTAAAACAAGATACAGGAAAGTAATATGAAATACTTAAAAATCCAAATAAAATCATTACATTATAACCAATAAAATAAAGCAGATAAATACCAGAAAAAAAATCTAAATAAATAATTACAATACAATCAATAAAATAAAATCAGATAAATATCTGTAGAATAAAATACAATGAAATAAAAACTGATAAATATCAGAAATATATCCATGTTTTAACATCTTCTCTGGTTGTATCCTACATTTTCACAAAAAAGACACCCATTAAGATGCATTCCCTCATTGTCAAACACTCTGAGCTGCATTTCTGGACTAAAAGATACTTTTTTTAATAAAGTTTTATTATGATTTTTATTTATTTTACTTTTATCTTGATTAGTTATATTTCCTTGGTATCAAAAACAATATTTCATGTCCACTTAACATGTTTTTAGAGATTAAAAGTGACAGAAACTGATCTGAAAACTTGATTATGTAGGTATAGAAATAAACTATTTTCTGATACTGATATCACGTCCAATATTCTGAGAGCAGTTTTCCATCATGTGTTTATTAGAAACAGTATCAGAAGTACGTCTGAAGATAAAAGAAAGTTTATCAAAGTAAATCAAATGAAAGCATCCGGGTATTTAAAGAGATGAATCAGAGTTTGGTGTCTTGACTCTCAGCTCAGGGACAGCTCAGTGTTGTGACAGTCGGCTGATGTAACTGGATTTCAATCCTGAGAATGTGAAGGTTGCCTGGTGCAGATTCAAACATAAACACAGTCTGTAACAGCAGAGGGGAAAAGTTGACTCCACGTCTTCATCAATCTGTGATTACTGCCCTCACATCCTCCTACATCCTCCGTCATCTGACGTTACAGTGAGTCAGAGAGCTCGGGTTACAGTCGCTGCATCCTCCTGCAGAGCTGGAAGTCATTTAGAGAAGGGAAAATACACAAAGGGAGGGAAAATAGAACTTCAGATTCCTGCAATAGTTTAAGAAAACCAGGAAACACAAGAAGAGTTTGAGTTTTAGAAGTTTTATCAGCTTCATTCAAGTATTTACATAAAAGTAAATCAGTATCTTCAGCTTCATGTAGTTGAAGTTTTGCAGTCTAGGTTCAAAGTATTCTGTGAAAGTTTCAGGGTTAAAGTTCTGGAGTTTTTTCAGCTGCAGTGATTCATGAAACAAAAGTAAAAGTACAGGGATGTTCTCAGCTCCATGTTTACTTCAAAATGCAGAGACGTTTTCAAATTTGCAGGTTATTTTTGGGGAGTTTTTGACTTTATAAGATAGAACAGCTGAAGAGAGACAGGAAATGTGAGGCTTAGAGAGTGAGAGATGACATACAGCAATCAATAAATCAATCTTTATTTATATAGCACTTTCATTCAACTCTATGCAATTCAAAGTGCTTTACAGAGACTGATACAAGAAAAAATCAGAAATAAAATAATGGCAAAAAAGGCTACTTATTAAAAAACAAATGTTTTTTTAAGTAGAGAATAATGCAAACCAACAACAATAAAATATATGTAATTAAAAATAATTAAAATCATCAAAATAACAACAACAATATAAATAATTAAATAAAACTGAGTAGACACATAATTAAAAAAAATCTATTAAAATAAAACAATAAAACAAAATAAAATGTAGAATATAAATAGTTACAATACATTTAAAAAAAAGGCATGGATAAATGTTAAAAATAAGTAAATGCACCAAAAATATCAATAAAACTGAGTACACAAATAATTTAAAAAATATAGTTAAAATCAAAAAAATAATAAAACAACATTAAAATTAAAACAAAACATTAAAGTTATTTAGTTAAAGTTAATTATGAAACCCTTAAAGCCAGACTGAATTAATATGTTTTTAGTTTACATCTTAAAGTCTGGATATCTGGAGGTCATGGCCGGGAGTCAAACCAACAACCACCTCAGCCTCTGAATATATAGAGCACATGCTTAGACCACCAGGCTGACCTCAGCTCTGTGTTTTTAACACACTGCAGTAAAAGTGAAGCAGCTTCTCAGCTTTGTGTTGTTCAAGTATTTCTCTAAAAGTTCAGGACAGAGTTTACAGAGACACTCTGAGGTTTATGATGTTTACTGTTCAGACTCATTAAGTTAATCCTCACACATCCTCAGGAGTGTCTCTGTTTAAGTGCAATTATATAATTAAAACATTGGAGTATAAAGGTTCCTCATGAGGTACAAATGTTTGAGTAAAAGTCTTCAGTTCTTGTGTTTGGAGCCGAACTCAAGTGGATTTTATGTTTGTGACAGGAGCAGAACAAACATGTCAGCAGGAGTACAGTCGTGGTAGTAAGAGTTCTGTTTGCATTTGATCGTCATCGTCATGTGTCTGACTGTTTGTGAAGTGTTTCATCCTCATCTCATGACTCTGTATTTACTCTGTCTGAATCACAGTTTATCCAAATCATAGCTGAGTCTCTCCTTCCCCCTGCAGAGACTCCTCCCTCCCTCCTCTGTGCAGAGAAGACGACCGGAGAGAACATTCTGCTGCAGAGAGAGAAAAACTGGAGGCTGCTGCAGGCTCCCTTCACTGCCTCATAAACACAGCCTTCAGTCCCAGAGAGGAGGCGTTCTGTAACCACTCGACTGTCTCTGCTGCTTCATGAAAACACTCCAGAGATTCCTCCGTTCTGATTTCAGAACATTTCCTCAGAGCTCGAGTTGTTTTTTCATTTTTCACTCTGCAGTCTTGTTTGTTGGACTTTTCCTCCTCGTCTAGCAGAGATGAGACTTGCCACAGTAAATATTTGCAGAATCATGAGCCAACCCGTCTGAACTGTGAAAGTTTGCCTCTAGAAGCTTGGCGCACACACACCCAGTGTACAAACAGAGTTGTTAACCAGGTTACAGATAAGATACTCTCCTTCTGTAAGTCAGCTTTATGGTCGGATTCTCAGAGGGGGATATTATCAGAGAACAAGATACTTTTTAACCTCTTTTTAAATGGGTCAGTCATGCACAATGAACAAAAACACACACTGTTAATACTTACAGTGTTCATCTTACTGCTTATATTCATCAAGTCTGACCTGATGAGGAAACGTTCTGCAGTGCAGTATCTATTTGGTGTTTTTTAATGTGCAGCAGCTGGAGAGGACCAAATCTGATTACAGATGTGTGATTATGAGGCCATGGCAGATGTTAATATTACAGACCTTTCACATTCCTACTGTGGATTTAAGGCCTGACTTTTGTTGGTCTGCCAAAAGCATTAATTTTGATACACATGCCCAAACCTAAAAAAGTTAACAGCAATACTTTATGCTTTCCTGAAGTTCATCTCAAGGTGTGTAAACTGTTGATTCATAAAAACTCTTGCAGGATTAATCAGCATGTCCATCAGACCAGGCGATAGACAGAAATCCTCAGCTCATGGGATGTTTATCTTCCGACAAAGAGTGACGATAACAGAGTTTGTTCATGACATCTGGGACAGGCCAAAGTACCAACATCATATCGCCTGAAGCACACGTGCACAAAACTCCAGTTTAAAAATAGACTTTCATCCAGATAACTCTAAAAAGTCACAGTTACTGGTTCCTCTCGGTCGTTTTATCACTCCTAAAGGCCGGGGCAAGTGAAGAAGTATTCTGATACAAGCTCAGCTGGTGACATCTGTTGTGCATTTCAGGAGAACATGCAGATCAGTGTAGGCTGGATGGTTTTCACGGTTCAGAAATCCACACTAATTAGACTTTAGATGCACAAAAAAATTTGGATGAAAGGCTGAAAACAGAATTATATGTGAGTCAACTCTCACCTCTTTTAAATCAAAGACTAAGACCTTTGAATTTGCCACCTTAGCTTATTTTAACTCGCTAAATGCAAATTTAAATGTTATTCTTAATATATTTATAATTTTCCTTTTCTATGTTTTATTATATTTTCCATTTTAATTGTGCTCTTTTATGCTTGTCTGAATGTTTTCAATGCTTTTAATGTTTTAATGTAAAGCACATTAAGTTGCCTCTCGTGTATGAAATGCGCTTTCCAAATAAAGTTGCCTTGCCTCATATTTCCTTTGCAGTAGTGGATGAAACATTGACATTCAAATGTTGTAAGGACCTCCAAAGACCACAGGTAGTCCTACTATATTAGAATATATCTTATACCTGTATACAGAAATGGAAAAAGTTTTTAGACTGTATAATGATGTAAAAATAGGAACACTGCAGTAAAAGCACATCACAAGAAAAAGTCCTGTTATTTCAAAACATCTTTCTCAACATAATGAGATTATAACTTTTAATGCATTCTTTTTTTCAACACTAATATTATTGTAAAGGTTGTGATAATATTAATTTCACAAACACTTGAATAACGCCCTTTGTGTTAAACTTCTAATGATACATCATATTTTTTTGTTGGCTTTTTTGTATTATTATTTGAAGTGGTATATAGTTCAGTATGAGCACGTATGAATGCATAAAAATAACAAAAATAAAATAAATATAAAAATTAAGTTAATACAGTAATGTAACAGACAACATAACACAGAATAGTTAAATATCTTGTCACAGTTTCTCTGTACAGTAGAGTCTGTGGTAGTTTCACACTCTGTCCAGCAGGTGGCGGCGTGCTAAAGAGCTGGCTCTGCCGACTCAGTAATAACACCACAGAAGAAGAAGAAGCTAATCTGCGTCGTTAGCAAGTCGAAGATAAAAAATCAGAAAAACGTTAATAGCTAACAGAGTTAGAAGCTGCTGTGATAACAGGTAGGTTAAAAACGGCTTTATGTTGAGTCAGTGGAAATAAATCCGTAGAATGTTTTCTCGCAGGGTCGCAAATTGCTATCTGATAGCTTAGCATTGCATTAGCTAAACAGACAGCTAGCTAATGTTGCTACAGTAGACTCATGCAGTTGGCAAGGTAACGTTACTGTTTCAGTTAGCTTTAGCAACACAACATGAAGCTGTGTGAGCAGAGCTTCAGTCTAACAGGGAAATATAATCTTATATTTATAGAAAAGAACAGAAATACATTTAGAAATCTGTCTATCAGTGATTCCTTCATATACAGTATAAACATGAAACTGTGGAGCATCAACAAAATACATCAACATCCCCTTATTCATCATGTTTTCATCACTTTATACCTTTAATACAGGGTCAAAATACACAGTCTAATCTGTTCTAGTTCAGCTTTCTCTTCACAGCTACCTTTATTTTAAAAAAGTCCCTCTTACCTTCCAGCTGTAGCTTTTTAATGGAGTTTCTCATGTGTTCACACTGCTTTGACTAACTCTGTCATGTCTCACATCCTTGCAGGTGATTTAAGAAGATGTCAGCTGATACCAAGATTGCAGAGCTGCTCACAGAGCTCCATCAGCTCATCAAACAGACACAGGTAAATAGCTGCGGTGCTCATGTGCTTTCACACACTACTCAAAGTAAACGTGTGTATCATAAATCTAAATCATCATCATCTCTCTGTTTTCCAGGAGGAGAGGTCCCGCAGTGAACACAACCTGCTCAACATTCAGAAAACACACGAGAGGATGCAGACAGAAAATAAAAGTCAGTCACAGCATCCTGCACTCATTCTCCATCTCCAAACATTCATCTTTAGTTTCTTAATCAGACCTCTTGTTTTCTTACTTCTTCAGCCTCCCCGTATTATCGCACCAAGCTAAGAGGTCTGTACACCACGGCTAAAGCAGATGCTGAAGCAGAGTGCGGGTGAGGAGCTGCATTCACTCACTTTGATATCTTATAGAAAAAATTCAGGGAGACTGGGGGAAAGATTTATAAACAAACTCAACAATCAAAACCACAGAGGACCATTTTGTCTTTTCACTCGTCCTCACAGCTGTAATTTATCAGAAACATGTGATCCTAAATGAAACACTTCTGCTCCTTTTCAAGATACTTTTGAGCTCAGCTTTCTTTGTTGTGGATTTTCTAAAGTTGATATAAGAGTTTGAGAGATGGGAGTGTCCAGGTTGTTATTGTAGAACACACACTATTCAGTTAATCTGGATAAATAAACCAGTTTAGGTTAATTCCTTAATATTTAATTTGTAAAAAATGTGCTATATTGAAAGTCGAGGTATTCATTGAGGTAGTCTTTGTCCAGACATTTAACCTGACTCCATGTCCCTGGATTTTGTTTTGGTTGCACCATCAGGACAAATATGACATGAAATTGTCAGTCTTTCCTTTTAATTTCTAGATCCTTCATGCTCTCTATGTTTTCATCTCTCACAGCATCCTGCGTCACGCTCTGGATAAAATCGCAGAGATCAAGTCGTTGTTGGAGGAGAGGAGAATAGGTGTGTGGAAGATGCAAATCTAAAATTAACACATTTTAAATTGAACTTGTTTAAATTTTAATAATATGTTTGTTCTTTTTTTTGTAGCTGCTAAGATGGCAGGAGTTTACGGTGACAGCGACCCTCCCAGAAAGACGATGAGGCGAGGCGTCCTGATGACGCTCCTTCAGCAGTCGGCCATGACGCTCCCTCTGTGGATTGGCAAACCCGGGGAGAGGTAACTGCTGAGGAACTTATCAGTTATTTCTCAGTATCTCAGTCACAACGAGCCGTCCACAACCCAATGAACCTTATTTTAGTGCAGTTATCTGGAGATGCTCCTCTGCATTTAAAGGACTTAATAACTGCTGATGTATCTGTGTGACGCAGGTACAAACTGATAAACTGTCCCATGTTTCTCTCCCTCTGTTTCAGCCCGCCTCCTCTCTGCGGTGCGACTCCAGCCAGCAGCGACTACGTGGCCAAACAGGGCGACAAGGTGGCAGCGAGGGTGAAGGCTGTGGACGGAGACGAGCAGTGGATCCTGGCCGAGGTGGTCAGCTACAACCACTCCACCAACAAGTGAGAAAAACACACACATACACACACACACACACACACACACACACACTGAAACTCAATATACAATAATCCAAGTATTAGGATGGGAACTCTCGGCTGATCTGACCTCCCTCCTCTTCTCTTCCTCCTTCAGGTATGAAGTTGACGATATTGATGAAGAAGGCAAAGAGTGAGTTCATTTCTCTCATTTTCGTCAGCCTCCTGTTGCATCCTTTCTTCTTCTCTTCAGGAATTATTGTACAGCTTCCTCTTTGTGTTTTGGCCTTCTTGGTCTCAGCTCCACATCAGCTGTGTCCTTTAATCCCATCAAAACCCAGAGTGAAAACAGTGGTGTTACATTCTGGAGATTAACTGGTGTGTGAGTTCAATCTCACTGCTGTTGGTCCTCAGAAATCTGTCTATGTCGACAAGAAACTCAGTCATGCACAGCTTTCTAAACATCCAATGTCCAAAATTTAGAGAGATGCTGCCACCCTGCTGCCCTCAGGGTCGCAACACAGTTTGGAATTTATTTTAACATCATTAAATCTGGATAAGAATAGAAAAGAAAGAAAAGTGAGTTTAAGAAAAAAAGCATTCCCAGAAGAACAAAATATCTGTGAGTTCATGTGCCATAAAAGATTGTCTAACTCTTAAATCTGAAGTTTTTATTTAACATTGAAATCTGTGTGTGTGTGATCAGGAGACACACCCTGAGCAGACGGCGCATCATCCCTCTGCCTCAGTGGAAGGCCAACCCAGAGACGGACCCTGAAGCCCTGTTCAGCAAGGACCAGCTGGTGTTGGCCCTCTACCCCCAGACCACCTGCTTCTACAGGGCCCTCATCCACACACCCCCACACAGGGTGAGACTCCACACTCAGCCCAGAGAGTTTGTCAATACACAGAGGAGTCTACTGATTGTTAGAGAAGCATTTAAACAACCTGGCAGACAGAGAGGACATGGCAAACTTCAGTTTTCAGACTAAATCTGGAGAAGGTTGAAAGTTTGCACAATGTTCTTTTATATGTGGATTGAAAATTGAAACTGTGGATGGAGAGAAGATGGAGCTACATTTCTTTTGAAGGCTGGCCTGATAGAAAAAAGTTAGAGAGGCACGGATTTAGTTTAGGACTGATTTCCTTCAATGAGATCCAGAAGTCCAGATCTTCACAAATGATCAGACACTCACATTCATTTCTGTTAAAATCTCTTCAGTCACTGATCTCTCAGGCCAGATGTTCTCAAACCCTGAACCTGTCGTGTGTTTGTTTGCAGCCTCAGGACGATTACTCGGTGCTGTTCGAGGACACGTCATACGCCGACGGTTACTCTCCTCCGCTCAACGTGGCTCAGCGGTACGTGGTCGCCTGCAAAGAGAACAAGAAGAAGTGACAGACGTCTGAATGACGATGACGCACAGAGGGAGCCAGCTTTGGATCATTCGATTTTTGTACGGCTCTGATTTCCATGTTAGTGTGAAAATATGATCCAAATCTGCTCCTCAGTAACACAACGTGTGTGTCAGAACATTTGGAGTAGAGCAGATAATCAGCACCGAGACGCAGAGGAGAGGCAGAATGAACTTCAGACCTCAACATCTCATGAAGAGGAACAACATCTGTGATCTAAATCCAAACATTTGAATACATCTGGGATAAAAACAAACTCAGACAAATTCACAACAGTGTTTAGGACACAAAACCCAGCCCCTCATTCAGACACAACTCTGTTTATTTATATACAAATACTAACATCTGTCCTTTTTTGTGTTTGTGAGACACTCTTATGATTCCATATATTAGAAAAACATTGATTTAAAGTCTTACCAAACTTCTCTAACAGCTATTAAACCATTGGAAACACTTTAAAGTCACATTTTGATCACCTTTCAACAGCACATGTATAAATGATGTCATTCCCTGTATGTTAGTGTCCTGTGTGGATTTTGTTGTAAATTGTGTCACACATGTTTCTCTGTAAAACTGTATTAGAGCAGCACCAAGACCCTGATGGCAGCTCATTGGTTGTTGAGCCTGAACTGTGCTTTCTGCATGTAAAGTGTTAATGATGATTAAAAGACTATTTTCTATGCTTCTTTGTTTGGTCTCATATATCACATTAAGATTCAGTTCTAATAACTCTGATCAGCCAAATCATAAAGAGTGGGAAATGAAGGTACCTACTGTGATTTATAACATATTTGGGTAACACTTAACAATAATGGAACAGTTTTCTTAGAAAAATGATGCTTAATTCATGTTGAAGTAATGCATGACTCATGATGAACTTCTGTATGAATTTATTATTAATTCCTGTTGTTCACCATGAGCTAATGATCCTGTCACTATGACTTCATGTAATGACATGGTGTTTAATACATCATTAGTTAAGGTATGGTTTAACAGTTACTTCATACATCAGTTCATATATGACCAAACATATTTTGTAAGTCCCTAAAGAATTAAGCTTATATTTCTGCCACTTTGTCATGTTTTTGTTTAAGTCAAAAGGAATCTAACAACTGTTTAATACTTGAATGAAAGTAGGTTGTGAAGACAGAAAGGGTAAATGTTATTTATTTGTAAATGCACTGGCCACCCCTGCCTATGAGAGAGCCTCAGTTGGGCCCCTGTCTATGGTGAACTAATTTGATGGTTAAAGTTGAAACATGTCATGGCTTCCTGTCCCAGACTGTGATATTATGTACTAAATAAGAGCTTTGGTTTGTCAACACAGCCAGAATCAGGATAATTAAGCAACCAAACTGCAGTTTTCGAGTTAGCAAACAGTGTTTCCGGGTTCCCATTGTCCCTGAATGCACCGCCGCTCGGAGTCATTGTGTCCCACAGTCCGTGAAGGCAGCAGCAGCGCGCGGAGAGAGCGAGAGTCATGGCTGAAGCGGTGAGTGTTTGACGGAATTAATCTTTTTAAGCTTTAAAAACTCTTCAGAGGGGAACCAGGACGAAAACAAGAGGCGACATGTCTTTATAATTAATCTGAGCTCCAGAGAAGTGTGAGCAAGTGGAACAGGAAGTCTCAGGAACGGATAAAAGCTGTGAATGACGGTGTTAGCTTAGAGAGTCATGAACGTTAGCTTGTTTAATCGAAGGTTTTCAAAATAAGAGCATGAAGGTAATGAGTCAGAGGAGGTGGCACACTCTTTTAGTTTCACTTCTACTTTCTAACAATCAGTGGTTACCATTAAACGGGTTCTATTACCATGAAAGTTTCTGTCTGAGGTGAAAGTATATAAAGAGTAATGACCCATATTTAACGCTTAGGGAGCTCACTTCATGTTATTGTTATTATTAGTTTACACTTAGCAAAGGTTTCCATGGTGACCCCGTGTGACCTTTAGGAAGTGGACAGTATGTCAACAATGATGCATTCAATAGCATCAGTTTTTAATACACTGACCAGCTTGTTGTTTTGTTTTTGCTTTTAAAGATAATTAATTTATCACGAGGGAATTATTTTATTTTGAAAATCATCTTCGTCATCCTGGAGTTAAGGAGAAAAATAAAACCTCCAGAAAACAAACAACATGATTTGTTTTGGTGAAAATAGAAGTAAATAAAATATGTGGATGATGCTCAAAATTATTTTAAAATATTTTTAAAAAATTAAAAATATTTAACAGGGTTCCCACGCGTCCTGGAAAACCTGGAAAACAGTTGACCAGTTTTCCAGTCCTGGAAAATGGGAGAAAAAGTCAAATGTCCTGGAAAATTATTCCAACATCACGACCTGACCCGATTAACAAAACACATCCCCAGTCATTGAAAGTTGAGTTCACGCTGTGCTGGAAAAGACATCGACACTGTGCATCTTTTTCACATCTTTTGTCCTTCACTTCATAATCATGCATTCACAGAAAACAGGGGGTCTATTGTTTCTGTTTTATGGTCCATTAACCTTGTAGAGTTCTCTTGATTCAAAGAGTCTTATATTTAAGTTACAGTGTGACCAGTAGAGTCGGGCAGAGAGTTTAGGGGTCTGTGCCTCACAACTTTCTCTGCAGGCTGAGTGCTCAGTTACCCTACTCTAGCTCAGCTGTTCTCAAAGTGGGGTCCGGTTAGGGTTAGGGTTGATATTAGGGTTAGGGTTAGGATTAGGGTTAGGGTTGTGATTAGGATTAGGGTTAGGGTTAGGGTTAGGGTTGTGATTAGGGTTAGGATTAGGGTTAGGGTTGTGATTAGGATTAGGGTTAGGGTTAGGATTAGGGTTAGGGTTGTGATTAGGGTTAGGATTAGGGTTAGGGTTGTGATTAGGGTTAGGGTTAGGATTAGGGTTAGGGTTAGGATTAGGGTTAGGATTAGGTTTAGGGTTAGGTTTAGGGTTAGGGTTGTGATTAGGGTTAGGTTTAGGGTTAGGTTTAGGGTTAGGGTTAGGGTTAGGGTTAGGATTAGGGTTAGGGTTAGGGTTGTGATTAGGAGTAGGATTAGGGTTAGGGTTAGGGTTAGGATTAGGGTTAGGGTTAGGATTAGGGTTAGGATTAGGGTTAGGATTAGGGTTAGGGTTGTGATTAGGGTTAGGATTAGGGTTAGGGTTAGGGTTAGGATTAGGGTTAGGATTAGGGTTAGGGTTAGGGTTGTGATTAGGGTTAGGATTAGGGTTAGGGTTAGGGTTAGGGTTGTGATTAGGGTTAGGGTTGTGATTAGGGTTAGGATTAGGGTTAGGGTTAGGATTAGGGTTAGGATTAGGGTTAGGATTAGGGTTAGGGTTGTGATTAGGGTTAGGATTAGGGTTAGGGTTAGGGTTAGGATTAGGGTTAGGATTAGGGTTAGGGTTAGGGTTGTGATTAGGGTTAGGATTAGGGTTAGGGTTAGGGTTAGGGTTGTGATTAGGGTTAGGGTTGTGATTAGGGTTAGGATTAGGGTTAGGGTTAGGATTAGGGTTAGGGTTAGGGTTAGGGTTAGGGTTGTGATTAGGGTTAGGGTTGTGATTAGGGTTAGGATTAGGGTTAGGGTTAGGGTTAGGGTTAGGATTAGGGTTAGGGTTAGGGTTAGGGTTAGGGTTAGGGTTAGGGTTGTGATTAGGGTTAGGATTAGGGTTAGGGTTAGGGTTAGGATTAGGATTAGGGTTAGGGTTGTGATAAGGGTTAGGATTAGGGTTAGGGTTAGGGTTAGGGTTAGGATTAGGGTTAGGGTTAGGGTTAGGGTTAGGGTTAGGGTTAGGGTTGTGATTAGGGTTAGGATTAGGGTTAGGGTTAGGGTTAGGATTAGGATTAGGGTTAGGGTTGTGATAAGGGTTAGGATTAGGGTTAGGGTTAGGGTTAGGGTTAGGATTAGGGTTAGGGTTAGGGTTAGGGTTGTGATTAGGGTTAGGGTTGTGATTAGGGTTAGGATTAGGGTTAGGGTTAGGGTTAGGGTTAGGATTAGGGTTAGGGTTAGGGTTAGGGTTAGGGTTAGGGTTAGGGTTGTGATTAGGGTTAGGATTAGGGTTAGGGTTAGGGTTAGGATTAGGATTAGGGTTAGGGTTGTGATTAGGGTTAGGGTTGTGATTAGGGTTAGGGTTAGGATTAGGGTTAGGGTTAGGATTAGGATTAGGGTTAGGGTTGTGATAAGGGTTAGGATTAGGGTTAGGGTTGTGATAAGGGTTAGGATTAGGGTTAGGGTTGTGATTAGGGTTAGGATTAGGATTAGGGTTAGGGTTAGAACCAGAACTAAACTTAAGCAAACAGAACAAGAACCAAACTCAAGCAAACCCAACCAGAACCAAACCAGACCCAGAACCAGAACCAGAACTGAACTAGAACCGAACCAGAACCGAGCCGAACTGTACCAGAACCGAGCCAGAACCGAACCAGAACCGAACCAGATCCGAACCAGAACCGTAACAGAACCGTACCAGAACCGTACCAGAACTGTACCAGACCCGTACCAGAACTGAACCAGAACTGAACCAGAACTGAACCAGAACCGAGCCGAACCGTACCAGAACCGAACCAGATCCGAACCAAAACCGAACCAGAACCCTACCTGAACCGAACCAGAACCGAACCAGAACCGAACTGGAACAAACATTATTAATGTCCTCAGGTTGGCATTGAGTAAAAGGAACTAACCAGAATAGGAACTAAATTTAGACTGTCATACCAGCTTGATCATCAATGAAAATGATCTCTGGAAAAGAGGGGGAACCCTGATTTAATCCTAATTTTCCAGGTTTTCTTCTTCTTTCATTAGAGACAGGTGAATACAATAATAACATAAGAGGTTTAAATATTGCTCAGTTCTACAAAACACTGATGGAACAATTTAGAATAATTGAATGGATCATTACCCTCATCATGCCCACACATCACAGACTATTAATCTGCATTTCTGAGGTGTGGACTGAAGTTCATCCTCACCTGTGTCTCTGTGCTGCAGGTGTCTGACGGCGACGTTCAAGCTTTAAAGCCAAGACCCAAACGCAGACGCATCCTGGACCCTTCAGCGATCGTCCCAGTGCCCGTCTACTCCAGCAAGGTAAACAAACATTCAGGCAGCAGTCAGTGTAAGTATGTTTGGTGCTATGGGATGGTATTTGATGTGACCTGAGAGGTTTTTGTGTTCAGGTCAACAGGAGTCTGCAGCTGAAGCCAACAGCAGTGGTCCTGACTGAGGACAAAAACACAGGTGAGGTTTTTTTTACCAACTACAGAACACAAGAAGCATTTTATTTCTGTCCTGGAAGGTTTGATTGTTTTTGTCTCCTGATAGATGATGGGGTGGACGAAAGTTTGTGGTCGGGGTTTTCATCCAAAGAGCCGTCAGCAGCTTTCATCACCCTCAGTGACGCTGAGGAGGAAGAAACAGAACAAGCGGAGATGAAAGCAAAGCAGTAAGGACATCAAGAGCTGATTCATCGCTCCACAGAATACTTTCTAAGATGAACAGTTCGATCTGATCCACAACACTCCTCCTCCTTTGTTTCAGAGAAGCCATCCGCTGCCACTCTCCGTCTCCTCCCGACAGTCCGGTCAATAAACACTCCAGACAGTTTCTGAAGAAGATGAGGTGAGTCTGCATTCGATGAGGCGCTGTTTACAGATCACATGGAGCTCTGAACGTTGACTCCTGGTGTTTGTTTTCGTCCCTCCAGTGAGATTGACAGAAAGCTCAAGGAGGTGAACTCGCTCCTGTCCCCTGAACCTCAGAACACGAGGTCCAGGCGACGCCCGGGTACGCGGCCGCCCCCAGAAGACGATGATGATGTCATCGTCGTGAACCCTAACGGTGAGGATGTCGTCATCTTGAGCCCAAACTCTGAAGTTCAAAGTTCCCCTTACGCCTCCCAGGCCAGAGAGATCCCTCTGAAGGTCCGGTGTCGAACGGACATCCACAAGATCCCGGTGCTGTCGGTACGTCACTTATTAAAAAAAACAGACTAACATTTAACATTTAACATTTAACGTGCGGCTCCCTCACTGAGACGCCCTCACCTGATTTGTGTTTCAGTGCACACCTTTAAGTGACGTGGTGAGGCAGCTGTCCGTCATCCTGAACGTCCCTCCTCCTCGCCTCCTGCTGATGAGGAAGGACGTGGAGCTCCCGACAGCGTCCACCGTCAGCGAGCTCGGCCTCAGCATCGCAGATATCATCGGTGAGTCACATGACGCGCACGGTAATCTCTCTTTATCTTTAGATATTATTCTAAATATGTAAGGAAGTTACAAACTGAAGAGCTCAGATTATATTTCCTCAAGCCCCAACTCATGAGAAGTGAAAGCTCCTTCCTCAGAGGAGAGATCTGCTCGTCTGTCAGGATGATTCAGTTTCATGTGACGCCGTGAAAAATCTTAGATCAGAGGTTTAAAAATGTAATCGAGTGATTCTTTAAATATATTTATATTTAGTTTACATGCAATGATTTTCAGTTTGGAGAGCTGATTGAAGTTATTCATCGATTCAAAGCACTTTTATTTTAATTTGGTTCTTGTGTTCTCCGGGACAGAATCAGACAATAATGCACTTTTTAATTTCACCACTTGATGGCGTGAAATCATCACCTGTGATTAAACCTCTCACATGCAGCAGTGAGGTGATGGTATGATGAGGACTCTAAACAGAAAAGAACAACACAAACAAAACCCTCAGATGATCTTATTATCATCACAGATTAGAGACTTTTCATCTCTGAAATAAATAAATGAAAAGTTTTTATTCAGATGTTTCTAAAAACAAAATGAAATGTTTCTAAATTTAAAATTAAGAGGAGAAAAGTTTTTGTGGAACTTTTAAACATGTGAAGTGGAATTTAAAAGTTTAACTTAGAGGAAGCTTTCTGCAGGAAGGGAATATTTATAATGAACACATCCAGATTATGTTCGTCTGACCTGTCACCAGATGTTGGTTTAAATGTATCCCCAGCTGTTCTACAAGCTAAATGCTAACATCTACATGCTATCATGTTTGTGAAAGTGTTAGCATGCTTTTTCAATGTTTGCTCTTAAACCAAAGTATCGACTTATTAAATGTTTACTTAAGCTGCAACTAACTTTTGGTTTTAATTTGTCTTCTGATTATTTTCATGAAAATTCAACTCAGTTTATTCTTTAAATGATTTAAAAATACAAGAAAACGCTCCAACATCCCTCATGGTAAAATGATCTTTCAATAACAAATGTTGTCCCAGAAGAAAACCAGTCCAAAACTCAAAGACGGCTCACAGTCAGGACATTACTGAGAGATTAAGTTCACAACTAACTGATTTTTAAAAACAGTCAGAAAAAGATTGAAGAATGTTTGTTTGAATCGTATTAAGGGGGTTAACTCTGCAGATCTCATGCTGACTGTTCGGTGACCCAGTTAGACCGGATCATGAATCTCTGAACCACGTTTGATTAGGATTTTATTTTCAGTCAGGATCACGAGATGAAATTAGATCAACTTGTTAGACACTGGAAAATAAAATAGAGAATCCAGTGTGCTCAAAAAATCTCCCTTTTATAACTTCTGATCTGTTGTTGTTGCAGAATGTGACGTCATGGCGGCGGAGGAGCAGAATGAGACGCACAGCAGGAGCAGCAGCCAAAGCAGCAGAAGCGTGGACGACGGCGGGATCACCGTGAGGCTGCAGAGCAAAGACAGAGCGTCCTCTCAGGAGTTCTCTCTGCACAGAGTCCGTACCTCCTCCTCCTCTCTTTTATCAGCTTTGTGTTTGAGTTAGCAGCAGAGCAAACACAGCAGTGATGTCATGATGTGTGTGTGTGTGTGTGTGTTTTCAGGACGCGCCGCTCGGCTCCATCTTCTCCCGCTACATGTCCAACATGTCAACCATTGACAAGAGAAAAGTTCGCTTCCACTTCGACGGCTCCAAAGTGACGGATCGCCAGACGCCGGCTCAGCTGGACATGGAGGACGGTGACATCATCGAAGTCTGGACTTAACCCTCAGCGTTTTGGTTTTTTTTTCAAATGAAGTGTTTTGTAAATAAATGTTTCCTAGTTTGATAATGTTGTTTTTGTAAATACTTCACTTGTAAAAATCACCAAAATACAAATATTCTGATACAAGATTATATTTTCAATCCCACTCCCTGACGCTCACTGACCTGCTGCCTCTTTCTTTATCCACTCCTCCACTTCGCTACCTTTCTATTAAATCTTTGTTTTAAAAGTGATGACTGGGTGGCGCCTATATTTAATAATGCCGAACTTCTCCACCTGCTACCATCACGTAACCTTTGCACGACCACTTGGATTACATTTTGTATTTGAAGATTAATTCTCTGTTTCTGTGTCACTTTATAATTTATGAACAGACCATCACTCCTCAGGAATGTCACTCTTTCCCAGACATCGACTGTCTTTAATACCATCTTCATCCAGACAGACGCTGTCTCATAATGTCCTCACAACCTCCAAACCTGTCTTTTAGACTTCTTTCAGTTTGTGCATAGAAGAAGGAGGACTGGGGACATGATATAAGGTTTGATGTGGGCGTCTCAGATGAACCTCTTAATAGTCAGCAGTTTGTACTCTCATTCTAACAAACAGGAACCAGACTGAAGCTTCTGGTCCCAAATGTCATGCTTGGTTCATATCGATGGGTACCTTGATGAATCATTTACTGATGTAAAGATTAAATGTTCAATAAAACTTTTTTTTCACACTCAAAGTCAAAGAAGTTCATTTTTTCGCCACAGAGGAAACAAAAACTAAGATGCTCTGAGAACTTAAAGCTCCTGTGAAGAGTTTTTAGCTGGTCATGAAACAGACTGAAATGAGCAGTGATGCCTCTTTATGGCCTACAAGTGAAAACAAGATAAACAGTTCCTGTAATGAATCTTTAAATGCCTGTAGCAGCAGCCGTGAGGAGGGGTAGGTGTCAGACCACGCTTAAGAAACAACCTTTTATCTTACTTTCAAAGACAACAGGACGTGTTGATTTATCAGAAACCCCGACCTAAGCATGTACAGGATGAGATCAGCAAACAGAAAGGAGGTATTACTTTGTCCACAGGGGCAGCCAAAATCAAGACAAGTAAAAAGTTCCTCACAGGAGCTTTAATGTGTGGCTAGTTGTTTAAAAAAATTTGAATTATTAGAAACAGTAACAAGTAATCAATGCAGCATTTTTTGTATATTATTGATGCATTAACATGCTGTTTTTAAAAGTTTGTACACAAGAGGATTGGGGCCACTGGAAGAAAAATTAAGGTTAAACATTTTTTTTATTATTCTGAATATAATTTTTTTTTCAGAAAATATTTTTTAAAAAACCCAGAAAAAAATCAGAATTTTGAGATTTAAGTTCAGACTTTAATCTCAGAATAAAAAAAAAAATATTGCAGTTAAAACATTTTTCCAGTGACCCTAATCCTCTTCAGTGTATCTGATTGTTTTTGTATTTATTATCAAGGCATTTTTTTATGTAGAATTTGTAATTTTGTTATAAAAAATGTAAATTGAGTTGTCTTATTAACGTTGTAGTGCAATATTCTTTATGATTTTAAAAATAATAATAATTATATTGGCACACTTCTGTATAAGATAAGATATTGCCTCTGTTGATGCAGCAACCCAGACATAAGTACAATCAAGAATAAATTCCAATAAGTAAAATAAAATAGATAAATAAAGATAGAATACAAATGTAAGATATTTAAGATTTTTTTACAAACAGTTTAAATATTTTTAATAACAGGCAGTATTAAAAATGAGTCAGGTAAATGTAAATGCCCACTGTTTCCTGCCAACCTCTTTAATCATTTTATTTTTTTATTTTTTATTTTTTTATTTATTAGTATTGTTTTTGTTTTCGTATCTATTTACATATTTACTTATTTGATCTGATGTTGTCATAGTCCATTTTATTTGTTTGTCTTTGTTGTTCATTATTCTTGTTAAAAAAAAACTCAATAAAATTACTAATTATAAAAAAATTAGAAATGATTCAGTAGTGACAGGATGACATGGTGTGATTAGGGTTTGGTTAGTAAAAAGTAATATATAATAGTTCCATGATCAGCTGTAGTAAACAACAACAATGTAATATAATATAAAACAATACACTATAACACTATTATTAGTATTATTATTATATAAGCTGAGAATCATGAGACTAGATGTATTAAACAGTAGTCCTCATGTCTGGATCACAGGTCTGGATCAGGTCCTGATGGTCCTGATGGATCTGAGATAATAAAGATTTCTTGTTCTCTGATTAGCTAACTCAATCAACGTCATCACGTGACCCGCTGACGGCAGCGTCATGTGAGCAGCAGACCGGAAGTTGTGTCAACTCCGTCATGGCGGCTGTAGAGAAGAGTCCTCTGTGAGCAGCTCTGAGGTTTAACAGCTCACTGAGTCTAACCTGAGAGATCTCTGAGCTTTTTAAAGAGTTTTTATGTCAGATTTCAGAATGGGTTTTAAATAACATCAACAGGTTCGAGTGACGAAGGATAAACATCCGGGGAGAAGACAGAAGAGACCGCCCTGACTCATCCTCCGAGGTAAACAACCAACAAACAGCTCAGCACGGATCAACACACACACACAGCTAACAAACATGTGGAGACATCAACAACAACACACTGTGTGTGTTCTCATCAGAGAATCAGGAAGTCTCTCCTGACAAGCCTTTTTTATATCCTTTATTCCTTTAAAAAAAAACTGAATTTAAGTTAATTTTAACATTTTGCATGGAGGGTCTTTGTTTACCTGAAATACCATTCATTAGAATAATGACAATACCACTATACACGAGTTAACCGAGCACACAAGAGCTCCAATACATGCAGGGTCACTCTTTTACTTTATTACTTTAAGTCAAATTATTTCCTTTAAAGTTTTGTTATTTTTAATTTGTATTTTTTTCTAATATGCATGATTTAATTAGCCAAATTATTTAATTAGAATAATTGTTGTGCTTCATTTATCAGAAGGTCCTCTACATTTCTTCAGGGGTGTGTCCAGATATTTTTGAGGCATGGTGCCTTGACCCATGCTTTAGGGGGGCAGGAAGTGTCTGTACACAAATTAATATAAAATATAAAAACTTCTGACTTTAAAGTATCATATAGAAGTTATATTCCTGTATATATTTTCTGAACTCTAACTTTCAATCAATCAATCAATCAATCTATCTTTATTGGTATAGCGCCAAATCACAACAAACATGATCTCAAGATGCTTTTACAAACATAGGAGGTCTAGACCGCTCTATGTCAATATATATCTAATCTATCAGAATATTTATTAAAAAAAAGATTTCATCAGAGATGACAGCTTGGCCATAATTCTCCTGTCAGCCACCACCTCCACAGGGTCCAGGACTGAGCTGGCCTTCTTCCCCAGTGTGTTCAGTCTGGCTCTCCTGCAGGTGAAATCCTTCCAATGTGGCGTTTGTGTCCGGTGTTAGCTCTGTTAGCATGATGCTACTTTAAGAAGTAACACAACAGAGAAGCCACATCTAATTCATTTAAGCTTGAATCTTTGAATCACAATTTAAAGGACCTAAAATCTGCAAACATGTCCTTCCTGCAGGATCTGTTTCCCTTTAATGCTCTTTAATTTGTTTTTTAAAAGTACTAACAAGCAGCTTAGTCTTGAGTCCTCTTCTCCATTTCTTTTTCTCTTCTTCTGCATTTATAAAGTAGTCTTCCTCTCTTTCTGTCGCATCTGAAGTTGACCTCTGTGGTCAGGTGAGACATCATGTGCATCTCTCTTATCAAAACAGACTCCTCGTAGCCAAAGTCACAGCTGCTGCTGGACTTCTGGACTTTTAGATCCACATGTTAGTAAAAACACTCACACAGTTTATGAGAGTTCGTGTTCATGTCATGCAAAAAGTATGTTGTAAAAATATAACTGTGAAAGGATATAAACAAATACTGGATCTGAATTGAGGGTTGGTGCACGAATCTAGAAGCTCCAGATCTGCAACGACAGTGAGCTGAACTGACTGAGTAAATGTTTGTTTGTTTGTTTTTAATGACTAATGCCTCCACAAGGTGTGATATGTCAACAGTTAAAAGGTTCGGATCAAAGGATCAGTCATTGATTCTTTTCTAATCACTGTGTTTTTAGTGAATGGGCTCAAAGTTCAGGACGAGCAAGACGTCCTCTCTCGTCTCCTCTCTGCTGATCAGTCAAATTAACAATAAGTAGGATTATAAGGTCAGAAAATGACATGTTATAGCGTCTTATTTAAATTAACCAAGATGTTTAATGTGTGTTTTAGTATCAGTGTTCTGTAAGATGTTTTATTCTCTGAAAAGTAAAAAAGGGAAATTTAGAATGATGATTTATTTTGAAACGTCAGCCTAAAGACAAGAGCTGCAGTGATTTATTGGTGGACTGGTCCTTTAGTGTCTGGTTTTATTCAATACTCAGTCTAAAAATGACTTCAGTGTCTGCCTGGCAGAGAGAGGTTTGTGTTTTTATTTGTTATCTTTGTGAAGAAGAGCCTGCGGATGGGGAAAAGGGAGACGTTTAAATCCTTCACTTTGTTTTCTAACATTTTAAAGACTTAGGTTTAATCTCAGATGACTCATGAGCAGCACCTGAGAGGAGAACACCAAAGGTTTCAGTGTGACCCCTCCATAGAGGAAGTGATGAATGATTTTAACATCTTTCGGTCGATTAGGTTTTTAGCACAGGGCTGCAAAAGCTGCATCAACACGACGTCTCTGTCATGAGATCCTCTTCCTCCTCCTGCAGCAGCTGAGGAAGTCCTCCTACCTTTCACTGAAGTCAAACTGCTGTAGTGTTTCCCTCTGAGATCAGGAGAGTAGAAGAAGAACGGCTCGGTCACTGTCCTGATCACGAGAGAGCAGTTTCATATAGTCATGTCTACCACTGCTTCTTCTTTCTCTGCCTCTTCCTCTTCTTCATTCAGGTTCTTCTTCTCCTCTGCTCAGCTCTTTTTTTCTGCTGCAGGCAAAGAAATCCAACGTCATGCCTCGAACCAAACATTCAAACGAGCCCCTCCTCGAGGTCATGCTTTTCTAGAGAGAGACATTTAAATACATTAAAAGCTGAGTGTTGCAAAATGAGAACACATCCTGCAAACACTTCACCTACAGGAGTGTGTTTTACTGAAGCATTGGAAACTTTATGTCTCTGGGTACTTCAAGAAACATATTCAGAACTCTTAAAAAGACATGAGGATATCAGTTTCACCATTTCAGACATTTCATTGAGGAAACAGCCGATGAATGAAAGCAGAATTAAAAGTCTACTTTGAGATGATGTGGTGTCTCAGGGTCATTTATATTGCTTTCAGGGTGAATCTGCACATTAGTGAGCACAAAGTTCAGACTTGAGACCTGCAGGAGATCAAACTGGATTTTCCAGTTGAGCTGCAGCGTCTCCCTGTGCGAGCGTACAAACCAAACACTTCCTTGGATTGTTGTTTTGTGTTTTAGGACAGCTGTTCGTTTCTATGGACGCTGCAGACTGCACAACTTTAGCCTTAGAGTTGAGATGCGCTAACTGTGTAAGTCTCTCTGCACCCCTCTCTGCAGAGTCAGCCATGTCTCTAGGCGAGCACACGTCGGACACGGCGCCCTTCTTCTCCGACGACAGCGAGGCGGAGGGTCAGGAGGAGCGAGGCGCCGGGGATGGAGGGGCCGGAGGGACGGAAGAGGAGTCGGCGAGCGGGGTGACCAGAGTCCGAGCGCTGCTGACCGTTTTCATCCTCTGCTACATCAACCTGCTCAACTACATGGACAGGTTCACCGTGGCGGGTACGAGACACCTCCTGCACGTCTCAGCCAATCAGATGCATCTCATCATCATGGTGTCGGACTCAAAGATGATCATGCTTATCTTCTCCCCTCTCTTCCTCCTCCAGGTGTTCTCCCTGACATCGAGCATTATTTTGCGATTGATGATGAGAAGTCCGGCTTACTCCAAACAGGTAAGAACACCTGCTGAGCTCTAAATCCTACCATCATATTTAACATCCATCTCCATCACAGTGTTTGTCTCCCTCCAGTGTTTATCTGCAGCTACATGTTCCTGGCTCCTGTTTTCGGATACCTGGGCGACAGGTACAACAGGAAGATCATCATGAGTGTTGGCATCACGTTCTGGTCTTTGGTGACTCTTGCCAGCTCCTACACCCCCAAAGAGGTGAGTCACACGTCGCTCTCCTGAATCTGGTCCCCCTCTTTACTAAGAACCTGAGAACGGTTCATTCTGATGATTTAACCCTCCTCACCCTCACTGCCTGTTTCTCCTGCAGCACTTCTGGGCCCTGCTGTTGACCCGAGGCCTGGTCGGGGTCGGAGAGGCCAGCTACTCCACCATCGCTCCGACCATCATCGCTGACCTCTATGTGAAAGAAAAGAGGACTAACATGCTCTCCATCTTTTATTTCGCCATCCCTGTCGGCAGGTGGGTCAATCACACCGCTCATCTTCTCTCTCAGGCTGAGCATCCTTGTTTTCTGGAGCAGGAAGTGTCCATATTTGGACAAGAGGGCGGAGCCTGAGAGGAGTGATGGGATAGAAAACACCAACTAGTCAACTATCGCTAAAGCTAGCTGTGTTAGCATCACTATTTCACGGTTTGATATTAATCAGACAAGTCAAAGATCAGACGAGGAAACAGAAAAGGTTAACACAAGATTTAGCTTGTTTTGACTCGTCTATCACGAGGTAACCTCACCTTCAGAGTATCCTGCTTTAATGTTTATTTTAAAAGAGCGGCATGTTGTTTGGAAGGAGACCAGAAGTAGAGATGGAGACAAATAACATGTTAGAAACACGTTAAAGAAGATAAGAAGGAGGATAGTTTTCACATAGACCTCTATGGGATCACATTTTTAAACCAGTGAAGCCCCCTGCTGGTCATGGGGAGGATTGCAGGTTAAAAGCACTCCTGTTTTGGCTTCACTTTTTAAACCAAGAGACTGCGGCTCCTTTTTTTTTTTTTACAACTTACAACAAATAGTTAAAAATCTACTTCAGTATTTGAGTCAATTAAAGTTTTGTGCACCCCCCCAAACACACACTCATATTAATGATACTAATTTGAATGCATATTTGCAAACACATACTCTCCCTACTTTCCAAACTTATAAATAAATATTCTGTTTCTTTTCTCTTTCTCTTCTTTTCTTTTCATCATTGTTTTAATTATTAATCCCTTTTATTAATCTTCTTTGTTTTGTTTTTTATTTGTATGTAGATATTCTGTTCTATAGTGATGCTTTCTCTTGATAAGTAAGAAAAACAATAATATTAATAATAATATTAATAATACAAAAATAATAATAATATTTATTTATACAGAATTTTCAAAACAGGGTAACAAAGTGATTCACAAATACTAATTAAACTAAAAGACAAATAAAATGAAATAAAACAAAGTTGGAAAAATAAAAACAACAAGAAATAAATGTAAACAGTCAAAAAAATAGAAATAAAATAAATATTAAATACAAATATTAAATGATAAAACCCTGTCAGTGATGCTGCCTAAGAAAGAACAAAAGCCTCTTGATTAAAACACGCTCAGGTGTCGTCTCCTGTAAAAAGCACGTTGATAAAAATGTGTTTTTAAAAGACAGGATAAAGAAGTTGCCGCTCTGATCTCTCAGGGGAGGTCGTTCATGAGGATGGGGGAATGTTTTTGATCATATGAATTAATCTGTTTATTATCTCTCTTCACGTCAGCGGTCTCGGGTACATCGTCGGCTCACAGGTCAGCAGTGCTGCTCAAGACTGGCACTGGGCTCTGCGGGTACGTCTCTGCTCTGCAGAATCACTCTGAGCTGGATCACCTGAACCTGACCCTGTTTAACACCTGTGCCATCCTCTCCTCAGGTGACCCCGGGTCTGGGCCTGATCGCGGTGCTGATGCTCCTGATCGTCGTCAAGGAGCCGAATAGAGGCGCCATCGAAGCTCGGCCTGAGCATCACCTGCACCAGACCAGCTGGCTGAAGGACCTGCAGGCTCTGAGCAAGAAGTAGGTTCTCCGTCCTGATGATGAAACTGTTTGATTCACGTGTCAGGTTGACGCTCTGAGCTCTGGTGCATGTGAGCTGTTTTCAGCAGCAGCTGTTAAACTGCTGCCGTTTGCATCCTGCAAGGGAGCTGTGCACGTCTTCTATGAGGCTGCAGGTGTTAACATCGAGCTCTCTGTAACCACGACGTCTGAGTCACTGTGGAGCATCACGTCACGAGATCCTTTACTTTACAGAGAAACTCTCCTCAGAAAACATTTAGTCAGAATCAGACAAATGTTCTAACACGACTTTAAAGGTGTATTCCGCTGCATCATCAATCAGACTGCCTCCACCGTGTAATCGATGTGGTTTGGTTTCTCTAAAGAGAGAGAGAGAGAGGGATGTTGTGGTTGTTTCATTTCCTTACAGTTTCAATCAATCAAACTTTCTTATACTCAAAGATCATTCAGAGGTTATTGATTAAAATGATGCATGAATAAATAAACCTGTGCTCTAATGTAAAACAGTTATAAATGGAGGTTAAAGGGCAGAGCTGCTGTGAGGTACTAACATTCACTGTTACTTAATTTAGTGGAGCCTCCATTCAGCCAGAAGGCTCTGCAGCTGTCAGCTGGTGGACCCACAGGAACACTTATTAAACCTGTTAGTCATTTAGACCCGGACGATGTCATAATGAGGCCTGGGTTAAAACCACTGGAAATCCCCCTTTAACAGAAGTCAGCAAACAGAGTGTTGTTCGTGTTGTTCGTTAGCATTCAGCTGATCTCCGTCTCTCCCGCGTCTGCAGCTACAGCTTCGTGTTGTCCACCTTCGGCTTCACGGCGGTGGCGTTCGTCACCGGCTCTCTGGCTCTCTGGGCTCCAACGTTCCTCTTCAGAGCCGCCGTGTTCAACGGGGAGAAAGGTCCGTGTCTGGAGGGGAACTGCGCCTCCTCAGACAGGTGAGTGTGGAGTTAACCTCCGATCTCTCTGGAGGAAACACATGATGGTCTTTTAAAAAGAAAGAGCAGCGCTCTGACGCTGTGTCTCCTCCCACAGTCTGATATTCGGGGCCATCACCTGCGTCACGGGTGTGCTGGGCGTGGCCAGCGGCGTGCAGGTGAGTCGGTATCTGAGGAGGTGGACGCCGAGAGCCGACCCGCTGGTCTGTGCAGCCGGCCTGCTCCTCTCTTCACCTTTTCTCTACCTGGCCATCGTCTTCGCTCAGAAGAGCACCGTCGCCACATACGTGAGTCTCTAAGCTGCTCATGTTAAACACAAAAATAAAGTTAAAAACAAACTTTTAGAAAGTTTTGAATCTTCAGGAATGAGGACGATAATGACGTCTCTCCCTCAGGTGTTCATTTTCTTCGGAGAGACGTTCCTGTCCATGAACTGGGCCATCGTGGCCGACATCCTGCTGGTGAGAACAACGACTCTGTCTTTATTTACCCAGAGGAAGAAGCCTTTAAAGAATCCTCTACATCCTTCATTTCCCCTCTGAGGAATACAAACTCTTTGTGTTGTGTTTCATCAATCAATCATTCAATGCAAACACTCTCTCTGTTTGTCAGTACGTTGTCGTTCCAACTCGTCGCTCCACGGCTGAGGCGTTTCAGATCGTCATCTCACATCTGCTGGGAGACGCAGGAAGTCCGTACCTCATCGGAGTGGTAAGTCGTTATACGTGCAAACAGAGCAGCTTCAATGCTAACATTAATCCTTCAATTAAAATAACTTTCATGTATTTATCTAGACATACATGGAAGGATCATTTAGTTACTCTCTTTAGTTTCTCCCTCCTGTAGAGAGGAACTTGTTTCTGTCCTCAGCCTGAGAGATCACATGAAACAGGTTCCTCTAAAGTCATTCCTCCTCTAGAACTTTTACTTCTTGATGGTTATTTTGTCTAATCTTTAATCTTTTTATAAGATCTCATGTGTCGGACATGTGACCTCAATTAGGGAAGTAACAGAACAGCAGACGTGTTTCACTGTTTCAAATAAATCCATCCAAAGTCCAGCCAAAAACTGAAACTGACACCAGGGAGACAAGGTTTCTGAAGGTTGATTTGGCCTCCTTTGGACAGAGCCAGGCTAACTATTCCCATCTGTTTACAGTCTTTGTGCTAAGCTAAGCTAATGAGGGAGGGTGGTGTCAATCTGAACATCTCACACACAGCAAGTCAAAAATAAAAGACGACACTCTGATATTTTGAGACATAGTGGAGTCGACAATTAAAGGATCTAGTTGTGATTTCTCTCCCTCTCTCTCTCCCTCCCTCCCTCCCTCTCCGGTGGGTCTCAGGTCTCAGACTCTCTGAGGAAGACGGACTCGTTCCTGTGGGAGTTCAGGTCCCTGCAGCTCTCTCTGCTGCTCTGCTCGTTCGTAGCCGTGTTCGGCGGGGCCTTCTTCCTCGCCACCGCCCTCTTCATCGAAGGAGACCGCGAACGTGCCGAGAACTACGTCCCCTCAGGTGAGACGGAGTGTGGGGGTGAACTGTACAGAGAGGGGGTCAGTGAAGATCTCATGAAGCTCCTCCTACTTTATAGAAATAAGTAGAATGACTTTAGTGAGCGACAAAAACTAAAACGATAACGACGACGACTCCTGAAGGATTCACAGTAAACTTCTTTATTATAATAAGTCACATCCTCTGTGTTAATTAGGGAGCTGATCACAAACAGAAGAAGCATGACAGTATCAATTACTAATGATTAATAATTTGGGACTCTTTTGATCCTAATTGATTTTTAAAGTCTTTTAACAGGATGAAGGATTTTAGTCGTCGTCTGTTGAGAAGTTTAGACATTAAAGCTCACAGCCCTCCAGACTCTTACACACTGTACAAAGTAAGATACCTTGCCTCATCCTTCCACTTTCCCCTCATAACACTTCAGTTTAAAGCAGCGGTCCTGGAGTGAGGAGCATGCAGGCCCTTGAAGCAGGACTGTATTTATTGTGTGTGTTTACTGGTTTTAATTTCGGGGTTCCTTTCCCTTCAAAGAGGAGCAGACCTCTGCGGATAATTCGTCTCCCGGTTGAAAGCCGATGAAATGAACAATGAAACCGTGACCTCACGCTGAGGTAAAGCTAGCCGCAGCCCGGCTGGCCGCTCTTTCTAACATCCTGTTGAATGTGTTTGAAAATGAAGCTGCTTCATTCATGTTTGATCCGTTTACTGTCTTTGACACAAAGAATGAGAGTTAACGATGTGTTCAAGTCCAGCTCCTGTTGATTCACTGTCTTTAAAGTTAAACTCTGAATCATCTGCTTCCCTCCGTCATGATCTCAATCTGCAATCTAATCAGATGTGATGTGATGAGAATCAACAATGATCCAAACAGAGAACATGATCAGCTCTTAATTTCTGCTTCAGTGTGAAACATTCATGATGTCTGTGTTTTAATATTCTGCTGTTAACGTGATTAACCTCTCTCCCCGTGTGTGTCTGTCTGCTCACAGATGATGAGCCGATTGTTGTCCCTAAAAGCGGGCGCTCCACTCGGGTCCCGGTCTCCAGCGTGTTGATCTGATGAGGGTCCAGGTCCAGACGTCTCCTGTGCTTTAATTTAATTTAATTTTTTAGGACACCACCTGGATTATCTGCCATGCAGAGAGGTTTTAGGAGGCTTTTGTTTTTACAGTTTGGACTCTATTTTTATATTTTTAACAAGCCCTTGGAACATGCCGCCACTTTTGGAGACATTTTTGTCTCCACATCTAATTATTTTTTTTGACATGACTTGAAAATATTTGAAGGACAGACGTAAGACCGAGCACGAGAGACTCTCTGAGGAGAAGATCTGCGGGACCTGACCTCCTCCACCCTGATAAATATTTTTTATTACATTTTTTATGGAGTAAAAACGGATCATGAGGGATCGGCAGGAGATCCAGGATGATCCGTGTCCTCAGTAGACCCAAGACCAAAACAAGGCTGTGCTCCTGAACCCCTCCCAGACAAGCATTATGAATCAGTCTCCACTCCTTTATGTTTGAACACATTTTAAAGACAACACTAACCTTCTTACAGTTCAGGAAGTTTCACTACCACTGTTTAAAACACATCAGAGCTTTTATTCAAGTTTGTTTTTACTGGAAGTCTCACAGCTTTTAATCCTCTTTCTGTTTCTGTGTTCTGGGAGTCAGCCGAGGGCTTCGTTTCAGCGGGTGAGCAAAACGTCAGGAACGTTATTAAAGGATAAAAACCTTTTAAAGAATGTCATTAATCAAAGTTGTTAACCTCATTTTATTATTTTAGCTAATCTTTTTTGTGAACTATTAAAGGAACATTAACTTGTCGTCTTGTTTTTCTGAGTTTGGACTTTAAAATGTGTTTTTAAGGCTCAATGAGCTCAAATACAAACTAATAGAAATCAAACTGGTTCATACACTCAGGGATTATGTTGAACCTCTAACTTTGGTCCTCTTGCTCATAGTCTTAGTTCATAGTGCAAAATTAGACAATAATTAAAGAATATATCATCAGAACACAAAAAGAGGTTGATTTTCATTTTAATTTAATCTGATTTATCGTATATCAATCAATCAATCAATCTTTATTTGTATAACAAATCACAACAAACGTTATCTCAAGACTCTTTTACAAACAGAGCAGGTCTAGACCACTCTGTGAAATTATGAACAGAGACCCAACACCAACACAGGATCAGACTCAGTCTGACCCCCCCTTAATCCACCATGAGCATTGCACCTCTCAGTATTTAGCTAGTTACAGCAGAGAGGACAAACTTCCTTTAACAGGCAGAAACCTCCAGCAGGACCAGACTCATGTTAGACACACATCTACTGAGACCGTGTTGGAGAGAGGGATAGAGGGAGATGAAGAGAGAGAGGTGATAGTGATGAGACGAGTAGTAGAAGCTGTTGTTCCTGGAGTCCAGCACGTCCGCAGCAGGAGGATGCCTATGCTCCTAATGCTTTTTTTTAGGGCGATCGAGTGGTAGTCCATCATTTGAATAACTACCTGCTGATTATCCAGCTACCAACTGCAGACATAAACCTGTTACCATAAAATATTGAATACAAAATTATTAAATACAGATTTGAAAAAGTCTCTCAGATTCCAAAGTCAGTAGCTCCTTCATGAGGACAGATTTCTGACATGTCTGTCCTCCTTCAGCTCTCCGTCTCTTTGACGTTGACTCACCTCGTAACCTGAATGAGTCAAACGTCTCAGCTTTGAACGTTGTTGCTGTCATCTCTACCTCTTCTGCTTTAAGTGACTTTAGAGAGATCAGCAGCCTTGAGATGCTTTCAACAGACACTAAGATTTTTACCACAGTGTCAACGGGCAGAGGCATCACTTCTGTGGATGAGAATTAATCACCATTGTTATGGGGCTTTGACCAATCAGAAGCATTCTATTCTGCTCTGTTCCGTTCTCTGTGGTGGCATCAGCCATCTTCTTTGGAGTGGTCTGCTGGGGAAGCAGCATCTCTGCTGCTGACAGGAAGAAGCTGAACAGACTGGTGAAGAAGGCCAGCTCTGTCCTGGGCTGCCCACTGGACCCTGTGGAGGTGGTGGCTGACAGGAGGATGATCCATCAGAGAAGATCATCTCTGATGGTCAACACGTCACCCCCCCCCCCGGAGACCATAACAACACTAAGGAGCTCGTTCAGAGACAGACTTCTTCACCCGCGGTGTCTCACAGAGAGATACCACAGGTCTTGTCTTCCTGTAGTGGTCAGACTCTACAACCAATAATATATATATATATATATATATATATATATATATATATATATATATATATATATATATATATATATATATATATATATATATATATATTGTAAGATATGCTTATGTTACTGTGCTTCTTGAACTTCCCTGTTATGGGACGAGTAAAGGACTATCTTATCTTTTAATAATAATAATAATGCATTTTATTTAAAAGGCCTTTCTCAGCCCCCAAGGTCACCGTACAGAGCAGAGTCCAAAAAAACTATCAAAATGAAGCTGATCAAATCAACAAGGCATGATACAGGATCAGATACAGAGCAGTGAAGAGGTGTCATCAGAGTGAAGAAGACAGTTTAAAAAGATGTGTCTTGAGATGTGATTTCAAAATGGAAAGAGAGTCGATGTTGCGGATGTCTGGTGGGAGGGAGTTCCAGAGGCGGGGGGCAGACCGGCTGAAGGTTCTGGACCCCATGGTGGTTAAGCGGGCGGGTGGTGTAGTTGATGTGTTCCATTCCTTTCTATTCTGTCCATAAACTCTAACAGTTTTTACCACAGTGTCAACAGGCAGAGGGGGAATGTAACGGACTCCTTTCTGCAGACTGATTTGATTCGATGTTTCATGATCAGGTTGTTCCTGGTGTCACCCTCAGACCAATCAGAATCAGGTATTTACCACAGCTGGGTAATAATTGTCAATGTCACATTTTGGTCTTTTTTGGAGTCTGATAATGATTTCTACTCCTCAGGGAAGTCGCTTAAATTATCACAAGCTATCAGAACCACTTTCACAAATGAAGAATAAAAGCAGCTCAGTTGTTGGTAAAAGAGCCCCAATCTGTCATATTTAACCAAGAGTCTCCCTTCTCCTCACTCATTGCTCCACTCCTCTACATCTCTCTCTCTCTCTCTGTCCCCTTCTTTGCAGTCTATTCCCCCCTTCACAAAAAGAAAGCGAAGCAGAGCAAAGGTATGAAGAAGAGTGGAGGACTCTGCTTCCTTCCCTCGGTGTGGTTTCCTGTTTGTAGGTGGGAGGATGTCGAGACGGTTGTAGCAGCGTTCACACATGCTGCAGCTCTGAGGTGTCACTGTTACATCCCATGATTGGTTGGAGATGTTTGTGTGAAACTTACACTCTGACATTTCGCTGTTCTGAGCTGCAGGCCTCTGTTTCAATTTCCACCAGCAGTTTTGGTTTGAAAGAGGGCAGTTTGATCAACCCACGCACTCCAAGAAGGGGTAGACTTTACTGGTTGGCTGGTGACTCAACCTCTGCCGCAGTTAGTCACAAACCGCCACCCTTAAACTTGAATATATACCTTCAGCTGAGTTTTAAAAGACTCAAGTGTTTTCTGAACTTTTACTGGTTCCATCTTTGAGTCCAGTTTCTTCTCATTGTTTTAGAAGACATTGAGAGAAGAACACAAAAGCCTCTGTGGCGGTCGGTGACTCGAAAGCTCGACTCAGGAGGTGATTGGGTGCAGCGGTGACGGAGGAGCAGAGTCAGTGACACAGAGAGAGGGAGGAAACCAGCAAGTAGGTCGCTGAAGGTGCAGATCGACACCACTCAGATCATCAGGGGGGAAAGAAAGAGAGTAGAAGTGAGGGAAGAAGTCTGAAGACATGGGGAGTGCTTGGGTGGTGTAGGCGCCTCATGTGGACCAGATACTGTAGGTGGACCAAAGACCAGCTACAGGCCCCCAAACGTCACCCTTCTTCTGTCCAGTCTGGGACCACCGTCTCTCCTGTCAGTGTGTTTCAGGTGTAGGTGAGTCCTCCATCATTTTATACCCTTAGCTCTGACTTTGCCGCAACAGATGTGACCTATCTGAGTTTAAGTCCTACGTTAGGATGCATGTGAAGCCGATGAAGCTGGATCTCACATCGAAGCCCAGAAACCACAGGGTCGAGTTCAACACACAGCGAGGCCGTCTCTCTCTCTCTGAAGGCTTTGTGTGTTAGAGATCTGGAAGTCTAAAAACCAGACCTCTGGAGCTCTAAGTGGAACACTGCCTCCAGAATATTACAATCATCACTTTTAAATATTTCAGTCAAACATTTCTTTAAGACTGACCTTTGTGACAGTGTGTGCCTCCAGTGTGATGCCGGCATTAACAGAAGTCATGAAGGCCAAAACTTCAGAGAAGAATAGAGAATTAAAAGTGTTTAATTCTTAGATACTCTTCCTTTAAATGCAGCAGGGATTAACTAACACAAGACAAAGAGGTTAACTCTGACTGCAGATCTTCAGACGCCATTTTTGACATTCTTGATTCAGAGTTTTTCACCCAGATGAATTTACTGATTGCATTAAAACATACATGATATTATTTAACGCTGCAGACTTCTAACCTTGTATGAAAGTGATGTAGTTCATTGTTATGGACTCAGAGCACTGAAAGACTCCTACGCTAAAACAAGCTGAGCACCTTAAATCAAGCTAAGCTAAATTAGCCCCAGCTCAGGTTGTTTCTCAAAGAGTCAGAAAGTCAGATTTTTGCATTAAATTTGCTTCATTTTGTGTTTTTACTGGTTAAAGAAGTCCTCACTTTAAAAACATTGAATCATAGATTGCTTACATTTTCCTAGCTTTGGCTAACGCACCACTCTGCTAGCAGCAAACTGCTCCCCTTAGCTGCTCTTCAACACTTGTTGCTTGTAGCAGTCATGATATTTCAAACTGTGCAGACTATTGATTTAAAGAAGAGGAACAAGCAGACTCTTTAGGGGGTAAACACATTCTGGTTTCAGCTCAATAACAACTCTGACAGCTACAAATTAAAGGTTTGAAGCATGAATCTGCTCTGCATGGATGTCATCATCTCTCACTTGAGCCTGAGAAGATGGCAGCTAGTGTTCTAAAACAAAGTACTCGGATGTTTCAGTGACAGCCTGACGAGTATTTGGGTCACATAGTGGCAACAGGGTGAGCACCATAAACCACGATGTCCCTGTTTCATGTCCGGCTAGCATCGTCTTTCTTTATCTCTGTATCTCTGGTGCTCACATGCCCGTTAAACGGTGGTTCATATCAAGGTAAACATAGAGATCATAAGAGTTCCTGGTTATCAAAATGTGGTCAAAGCTGTTGACCTTGAACCCACTCATGCTGCTAAAATATGACCCAGAATGCACTTCATATGCGATAATGATCTCTGTGGTGTCATCCAATCAACCGTGGACTGCTCTGTGAAAGCCTTCAGTAATGTCAGACATCGCCACCTGACATGTTCCTTCAGAGCTAGAAGAAACCATAACTCACCAGGACAACGGCAGCTCTAATCTGTCCACAGGTTCATTTACAGGTAGCTCTGCTCTACAGCTAAGGGACCCACAGTGGGGGTCCTGAAAGGTCTTCCAAAAACTAAAACTAAAATTGCATATTTTATCCATAATTATAAGAATATAAACAAAGTTAGTGGTTTAATTTGACATAAATCAATGCAAACAGAACATGTTGAATCTGTTTCCCACTTTTCATTGTTGCCAACCCCTCGAGGTGACCACTCCAGATTAACAACAGTATTTACAGCAGCACAGGAAACAGCAACATGTGCACATCAGGGATCCAACTTTCTACGGACCAGCTACATCAACCATCTTAGGACTTCTCTTTGTTGTTTGCATGTTTTTGGATTTACTTATTAGTGTCAATTCCACAGCATTGAGAAAGATGTAACCACCTCAGGGGACAGTGGGGGACTCCGGTCTCTGGCACCGCCATTGCGGGAGTCAAGGACCCTCTGCCCCAAAGCACACCTTTCCGTTTTGAGCTAAGCATTAATATAGTTTTCAAAATGAACATTGTGCTGCTCTGAAGAGGACTAGATACTTGACATTGAGATCAGAAACCATTAATGAAGAAGTCCACTGAGGTGATAAATCAACTGATGTTATGCACATTTTCTCATAGACCTCTTTTGGCCACATTCAACTTGTATTGCAACTGCTGGGTGTCGCCCCCTGCTGGACATTTAAAGGAATGCAGCTTTTGTTGATTCTGCAGCATCATGATGTAGAGAGTGTAGAGAGCAAGAAAGTCCTGCAGGTTTGGTTGAGTGAGCGCCATGTAACACCTGCAGATAAGACACTAGAGTCATGTAGTGCACCATGGGTACAGTATTTTAGATGCTGCTTTAAATCACCAAGAGAAACTGTGATATGCAGAGGACAGAAGAGGACAGGAGAGGACAGAAGAGGACAAGAGAGGACAAGAGAGGACAGGAGAGGACAGGAGAGGAGAGGAGAGGACAGGAGAGGACAGGAGAGGAGAGGACAGGAGAGGACAGGAGAGGAGAGGAGAGGACAGGAGAGGACAGGAGAGGAGAGGACAGGAGAGGACAGGAGAGGAGAGGAGAGGAGAGGAGAGGAGAGGAGAGGAGAGGAGAGGAGAGGAGAGGAGAGGAGAGGAGAGGAGAGGAGAGGAGAGGACAAGAGAGGACAGAAGAGGACAGAAGAGAACAGGAGAGGACAGGAGAGGACAAGAGAGGACAGAAGAGGACAGGAGAGGACAGGAGAGGAGAGGAGAGGAGAGGAGAGGAGAGGAGAGGAGAGGAGAGGACAGGAGAGGAGAGGACAGGAGAGGAGAGGACAGGAGAGGACAAGAGAGGACAGGAGAGGAGAGGAGAGGAGAGGACAGGAGAGGAGAAGAGAGGAGAGGACAGGAGAGGAGAGAACAGGAGAGAACAGGAGAGCATTGAAGAGGACAGGAGAGGACAGGAGAGGACAGGAGAGGACAGGAGAGGACAGGAGAGGACAAGAAGTCCCAGTTTTGGTTGAACTAAACCAGGCTCTAAGTGTTCCTCAGTCACATTCTGGGACATGAGTTTGTTTGACACCACTCTTGATTTCTGCACAGTAAATTCAAAGCCAGTAGCAGCCTGACGTAGCTTAGCATAAATACTGAAAACAAGTGGAAACAGCTAGCCGTCAGGGCCCAGTGCCTCACTGATACATCTCTCTGATTATCTCTGGGTGTGTTTGCTGGGGCGGGGGAGTTCTTGGCAGGACTCTTTCTGCTGAGATCAGTGACTTCCTGCAGGCTCGTCATGTCTTTGAGGTTGTCAGAGAGGAAACTGTTGGGTGTTTCAAAACTGATATTTCAAAGGTAAAGACGTCTTCAATTTGTTGTCGCACCAACAGAATGGATCAGTTCTGCAGTCTGTTGTTTTTGAGTGGATGAAACTCAAATTCTGTTCTTGAAAAATATAAGTATTGACCTTCAATCTCTACTAAATCCTCCTACAAAGGTAGCATCTTTTAGGACTTGATTCATTATTGTAAATCTAACAGTTCATCCATCATATGATGCACAAATATTAACCACAGGAGGCCAGCTCTGCACAGCTCTGATGACTCTAAGGTTTATTACTTCTGTGCTTTGACTCTAAGAGAGCTTTGACTTCTTTAGTGGTCGTAGAAATATGATTTCTCTTTCTTTTGCTTTCCAAGAAAATATGATTCAACTAGACTTCTTTACTCTGACTTCTATCAGCATGCTGCCTTTTTCATGAAAGCCTTCAGAGGTTTAAGTTTTCAAATCTTACACAAAATCAACTTTAAGATCTCGTCACTGCTCGTAAGATGGCCTCCTCCACGCTGCAGCGTTGGCTGAGGATCGGACGCTGATCTCCATAGAGATCATATTTGAACAGGCAGGAGAAGAGGAGTTGTACCTGTGGGAGCAATGTCTTAGTGACAGGTTTCTCTCCATGTGTGCATCATGTGAGGGGGTTTATAGGTGTTTTCCTTCTTTAAAGTTCAGAGGGAGTTGGAGAGTGTTGGTAGTTCAGGTTGGCACCAGCCGGGCGATACACGTGTTGCATCCTTTTCCTTCCTGTGTTCTGCACCTCAGCATGCTCTCTATCTCTTGCTTTAGTCAAGCCAAGCTTTATTTATATAGCACATTTAAAAACATCCAGAGTGCTGTACAAGCTTAAAAACACAATCAATCAAAACAAATAGAATAGACATTAAAAACACAAAAGATAACACAAGAAAAAAAGCCACAATAAATAAAAGCGAAATAAAATGTTGGATGTCTCGCTCAGCAGGTGTTAAAAGCCAACGCAAAGAGGTGTGTTTTAAATAAAGATGACAGTCTGAGCCTGTCTTATATCAGGAAGCAGACTGTCCCACAGTTTAGCTCATAAAAACTGATATCAGAAAATGAAACAGTCACTTTTATACTTAATGTGTGTCTCACTGCTTACAAACACGAACAGGGAATATTTATAAAAGAATATGTTTCATCTAAAGGGACCATGAATGTCTGAATCAAATTTGATGGCAACAGCAGCTGTGATATTTCACTTCAAGACAAAAATTAAAATCCAACATAAGGTGGTTCATCCTCTGGGGATCAAGAACAATTTGCATGATAATCCTAAAAGTTGTTAAAAGTAAACTTTGAAGTCAGAGGATCAGGAAGTTTAAAAATGTCCTCCCTCTTAGGAGCATCTAAGCAAAAGTTTGTGTCCGTTTTTCTACTAGACATATTTAGAGAAATGAGGGTTCATCCCATGGGGACCTTGAATATTTGTGGAGATCTGATGATGAAAGTGTCTGAGTTGTTGGACTTAAAACCATGAATGTTAGTCTTTATTTGGCGCTAGAGAGAAACTTAGAAAAACATGAACATCTGTGTGAAACCTCATCATGATCTGATGGTTGATATTTCTCACACCTTCCTCCGCTCTCCTCCTCAGATGAAACATGGGTAGCTCCTGGCTCGTCCTGATTATGGTGGCCGCCATCTTCATCTCCATGGTCCTCCTGGCTGTGGTGTGTCTGGATTGCAGAATGAAAGGCCCTCCTGGTGAGATCACATCTCTTTGTTCACTGATGTACCGTGTGGTTAACACATGACCTGACACCTTGGTTTCAAACCCTCGTCAGACTGATGATTTCACACGTTCAGTCTGACGGTCGGTCTGACGGTCGGTCTGATGCTTTGATTTTCAGTTTCAGCTTCTTGAAGATGAGGTGTTACTTTTTATTCATCTCAGTTTAACTTTACTTAATGCTTCTGTTTCTATTCCATCAGTCTCCATCAGCCAAGCAGCCGCTTCAGATGAATACATGCCGTGAGTTTTTCCTCCTTTAAGTCTGTAACATTGTAAAGTAATATTCTCACCACACAGTATCCTCAACATCTTTCTCTCCTATTAGATCCACCAACTTTAGAGTAATCCATCCATGTGAGTATCAAATCAGCTTCTTATTGTACTTGTGATACTTTAGGTCATGGTTAGATAAGATGGAAACATGTTCCTGTATTTAGACACATTTCTGTCGTATTACAGCCCAGCCGAGTATCGGACACATCCCTCCCTCCAACTGGCTGTCACCTTCGTAAGCTCCTCTTTATATCCACACACACCTGAGAGGTTCATGTTCCTGCTCTGAAGTTAAAGTTCTACCTGTTTTATTCTCTTTCTTCATGTTAGCTCATCTTTGGTTGGAACTCAAGGCAGACAGCCATCCTTCACCGCAACAGAAACCGGTGAGAGTCACTTCTTTTTCACTCTTTAACTGACAAAATAAAGATTTTATACCCGACGTTAGGATTTCATCTTCACTCTTAAATCATAAACATGAACATTCTGTGTAGTGTAACCAAACCTCTGACACACATCACTTCTCTCTATCCTACAGAAAGTAATCCAAGTTATGAGAACCCAGCAGACGGTAAGATTACGTTTGCTTCAGCGTCAGAAAAACCAGGAAGTGAAGCAGCAGCTCGGAAATAAGTCACATCTTTCTGCTGTAATGGACGTCTGTTAGTTTGACTCTGGGTTATAAGGATTTGTAAACCTTGATCTGGGACTCGTTGGTCTTCATCAGTCCAGACTTTGAATTTGTTGGACATGCATTGAAATTAAAAGACCTAGGTTTGGACTAGTAATTCGTAGAACTTGACTTGGTATTGGGTTTTCTTTGGGACCTGTTAGCCTTGGATTTGGGACCTGTATGTTAAAGGGCTCATCAGGGGGAATGATTTGGAACTTGCTGGCTTTTGTACATGGACTTAATGGACCCAGCTTGGGACTTGGACCTTGACATCCAACCTCTTTGTCGTGGGCTTGTTGGTCTTGACTGGTGTCTCGTTGGTTCTGGGATCTATTGGCTTAGATTGAATGTCGTGGCACTCTTTGGGACTTCACAGATCTTTTTGGGACTTGGGGAATGTTAGCTGTGATTCGTTTTGTTGGGGTCCAAATGGGACTTTGACATACTCAGGGTTGGATTGTTGGTCTGACCTACAACTTGATACGACTTCTGACCCGTTGGCCTTAAACTTGGACCAGTACGACTCGGGGCTGTTTGGCCTTAACTTGGGACTCAAAAAACTAAAATCTGAAACTTCATAAACTGGAACTTAAAGTTGATGAACTCAACCTGGACTTCTTGGTACTGACAAAGAACTTGTTGGGGTTGACCCCAGACTCTGTCAGTTTGATTTGAGACTTGTTAACCTGAACTTGGAACATGATTGATCTAAGTTAGACCTCTTGGCCCTGACACTGCACTTGTTGGACTTTCTGTCGACTCTGCAAAACACACTTCAGATGTCAGGAACTCTGGATGAACTCAGCGTTTATCAAACTGTTTATAATCATGCTTTAACGTTCACTGTGATCTCTTGAATGATTAGCGCTTGTTGAGCTGACATTCTGCTTCCTGCAGGACCTGATTATATAAACGAGAGTGACCAAGACGACCCCGGATACATGTAAGTTTCTTTCTCAGACTTTGTTTTCTTTAAAAAAAGTCCCGGCAGATATCTGATCATCTGTTCTTCGGTTTCTGCAGAATCGTGCTGCCTGATGGTGAGACTCCTCTGACCAATCAGAGCCGAGCTTCAACGCCCAGTTCAGGTACACAGAAGTTCTTGAACAGTGTGTGCTTCACTTTGCATCAACCAACCTTCTTCCTCTGTGTAAAAATAATAAAACATAACTGAGTCAGCTTATTCAGTGTGTTCTGTAAACTGATCAGCTGTTTGTGTCACGACAGACGTTCAACATGATTATGAGAATATCCAAAAGAGTCCCAAAGGTGAGGAGGGTTCTAACTTTTCATCTAAAACATTGGTTCATGTGTTTTTCAGCCGCCCACACAACTTCACAAAAAACAGTAGAAACAGTTTCCTCCTTCTTCTTCTTCTTCTTATCTCTGCAGATGACAGAGACTATCTGAACGTGGAGCCGCCGCACCCTCAACGTCAGTAGGATTTTCCGTGTTGTTGATTTTCAGGTCATGTGATGAGGAAGGAGTTCTTCATCACAGGAAGCTGTTAAAGTCTGAGGATCATGGGGCTTTGATTTATCCTGTGATAAGATGGAGGATTGGGGCATAAAAGAAAAGATTTAGAGAAGAAATCGATTCAGAATCCTGGTTTTATAAGATGCTCCATGTTCCCCAATTAAGTTTTCGTCTAATTCTACTCATGTATTTTAAAGAGGTGGGATTTTTCTGTGGATATAAAAAGCCTAACACCTTATGTTTGATGTCCACCAGGAGAGGAGGGACTTCAGCCTCCCTAAATAAACATACCTTTAATCAAGATTACGTCACCTCTCCTGAAAAGTCTACGTCTAAATTGAAGTTTCCTCTTGATGTTTTGTAATGTCCATGGAACCACCGATCCCAACCCCTCAGAATAAATGTGTTACTCCATGTTTTCCTCCAGGATCCACATCAGACCTGTCGGTTCTGAGCAGCAGCAGCAGCAGCAGCAGCAGCAGTGACGACGAGGGGAACTATGTCAATCAGCCACCGGTGAGTGTAAAACAAAGCTCAGGGACGTTTCAGACTTCTCTTGTGAGGAAGCAGTCGACTCAGTTTCTGCTCCTTTTCAGATGCTCCACAGCGAGCCCAGTGCATGATGGGAAGCAGACTCACGAGAGGTTTTCAAAGACTGCCACCCACGTTTATCTTCCTCCTCATCTTCCCCCGCTGAACCAAGAAACTGAAGATGATGAATCCTCCGACCACAGAGCAGAAACTCAGCTGAGGGAAAGAAAACGCGTCGTCAGGCAGTCTGTTTGAGGTGTTCCTGTGGGGAACTCTTCGTGCTGGCAGGAATATTTACACAGTTTTTAGCAGAAATGAAAAGCCACATGTGCACTGAGATTATTCTTCATTATTCTTACCTGAAAAAAAAAAACCCTTTGAAATGTGGAGATAGATCAGTATCACTGTCTACGGATTCCACCTGTTACTCAGGAAACACTAAATTCATATCCATAATAAGAACAGTTGTCAGCCGCTCAGCTAACAACAAGAAGTCTTTCCTGATGACATGAACAGTCCTTCTCTTCAAAGATTATTAAACTCTGTCGTTTTGTTACCTGATAGGTTTTCCTTCTTTTGTTAAAACCCCTCCTCGTGTCTTTTTTATCATGTTTGATGCTTTACTGACAACTCCTGAGAATGTCTACCTTCACTGTTTTACAGTGTGTTTGTGTGTGTGTGTCGTCTCTGTAGTCTGCCTGTGTGAACTAGAAAGTGTTAAGTTACTACAACTCAATTAAACCATAACATTTTATACTCTCTGATATTTCATTTATCAGCGTTTTCTTTCATTTGAGTTTGAATTGAAGATTCTAGAAATTACAAGCACATTTATAACATTTAGTTTTGGGTATTTTTCAACTGTACTGGAGACCAGAGAGAAGAGACCAGCAGGTAGGTTCAGCCACTTAAAGCTGCTGTTGGAAGTCCTGGAATAAACATCAGATCAGAGAGAGATTTCAAATGTCAACACGACCCCTCCACACCAGATTTCCCTCTCACTACACCTCTCTGCTCCTCTAAGCCCCGCCCACAAACAGATCGTAGTGCACGCTCAATCAGGACGATGTATTAGGACCTATCAGGAGAGTGGCTCTGATTGGTCGGAGCTGACGGGAACGATTGGAGGTTATAGATTGCTGGAGGAAAATACAGAGATCTCACCATAATCTCAAAATACCTCATACATTGATGGCTGTTGATGAGTGTTAAGACTCAAACACAGCACAAATAAGTTTTGTTTTTGTTACCCCAATCCTACCGACTGCAGCTTTAAGCGTCTTCTGTAAGTGTTGATTGAACTGCGTCAGCCTGTGGTTACATTTTGTGTCTTTTATACTGTTTTTTTTTTAGAGCATTAGCCTCTTAGAGTCATGAAATATCCCTAACGTACTGTTTTTTTTGTCCCTTTCCATGTTTGAAATCAGTCTTCATGTGAATGATTACACACTGAAACTTATTCTAATTGTTCAACAAACTTTTCTCCCATAGTTATTATTTTAGATCAGTGACTGCACCTCCTCAGTTATTAGTAGCGATGTGATACTAAGTTCACATGCAGCTACGCCATTACATTAAGTGCACGGTGCACTTAGCCAAACATTTAAGCTAGCATGGAAAGAACTCTATCAAAAGCTTACCTTCATTTCATCTACACACAAAGCCTGAGTCCTGAAGAATTTAAAATCCTTCTTCTGACCTACAAAGCTCTTAGGTCATATCTTAAAGAGCTCATAGCGCCCTATTAACCTCTCTATAACACTACACTCCTAACATGCAGGCCTGCTCATCGTACCTCAAGTCTTTAAAAGTAGTATGGGAGGTAGAGCCTTCAGTTATCAGGCTCCTCTCCTTTTGAGTTTGGAATCATCTACCAGTCAGGGTCCGGGAGGCAGACACCCTCTCTACTTTTAAGAGTAGGCTTCAAACTTTCCTTTTTGATAAAGCTTATAGTTAGAGCTGGATCAGGCTTGGAACAGCTCTAAGTTATGCTGCTATAGGCTTAGACTGCCACACTGGGATCCAGTCTTTCCCTCTCTCTCTTCCTTTAACTCTTCCTGTCCCATTAAAGTTACTAACCATAGACCTTTCTGGAGTCCCTGAGCTCTTTACTCTTCCTGTCCCATTAAAGTTACTAACCATAGACCTTTCTGGAGTCCCTGAGCTCCCTTGTCTCGTAGGTTCCTACCTACTGTGAAGTATCCTGTCACCAAATCATATCGTTCAGAGATCTCACCTGATCTTCAGAAAAAAAACGTCAAAGCAAGCTGATTTGAAATGGACTGTTGCTGCCATGACGGTGCTTTTTTCAGGATCTGGCGATGTCCACTTGTGTGCTGCTCCGTCATGGCGTCGTTGGTAAGAAAAGTAAAAGTAAACCATCAAAGACCTTCACTCCTCTACTGGATCAAAAACAATGTTGAAACTTGTTTTCTGCTCTGACCGTCTCCTGACATTAGTTTGTTTTTCGAGTTGTCTCTTGTTTTGGTGTTTGTATTAAAGACCTTCCTCCAGACTCTCCTCTTTTAAATGAATTGAACTCACTGTGATTTTTTTCAATGGTTTTATTATTAATGAACTGGTTTGTAAAAGGACGGAGGGGGGACAGGGGGTAAAACTGTTCTCACAGTCGTCAGTTATCGTCTTCGATCCGTCTTCATGTGTGTGAGTGAAAACAGTCAGTATTTACATTTTAAAATCCAAGACAGTCCTGTGTGAGATGTTCCTGTGTGAAAGTTAAAAGTGTTAAGAGGGATGTGTTAGTGTTATGTCAGGAGGTGGGAATGTTACAAGATGTTCGGGGTGTTTTTTTTTTTTCAGGGTTTTTGTCACACAGTAACGCTCGTCTTCCTCGATCCTGGATCCAGCTGTGACGAGGAGGTTTCAGTTTGCAGACGGGTGGAAGGACAGCTGCTGGGAGGGGTGAGCCTGAACCTGAACAGCTGGAGGATGAGACACAGAGGTGTGTTAACACTTCAAACTGCAGAAACCAGACAGGAGAGAGGACCTGAGGGAGTCCAGGGTTTGAGTTTTACCTTGGGGGTGTCCGATGTAGAAGTGTTGTGGTGCTCCCTGCTGGGGGTTAGAGCTGTTGCCCTGCTGAGGCGGGACATAGTGCAGCATGACGGGGGGCAGCCCGTGACCTGCAGAGTGGTGGGGTCCTGACATGCCTCCTTGGACGTGAGCCTGCAGAGGACAAATGTGTAGAAAACTAAGATTCAAAGTGGACACGAGCAGGAAATGGATGTTTTTGACTCCAGATTCAGTGGACGATGAAGTCTCCTGACGGGGATATCTACCTGTGTGAGCTGGCTGATTGAGGGGAAGCCATGCTGCAGTGCCTGGTGGGTAGGCAGGCCGTATCCTTGCATGGCGTATGAAGCCTGTGGGGAGCTGTGTCCCGGCTGCAGGTTAGGAGGGGTGGGAGCAGACAACCCTCCAGAGTGGAACATGGACTGAGGCTGAGGACCGCCCTGATTTGACTGAGAGGGAAACAGAGTTCAAGACAAACACCTCTGAAGATGAATTCTTAGAGCTGCTGTGTGCTGTGTGCTGTGTGCTGTGTGCTGTGTGCTGTGTGCTGTGTGTGCACCCTCACCTGAGAGTGTCCTGGACTGGGTGCTGCGTGCTGGGGTGGAGGTTGATTCCCAGTGGGGGTGGTGGAGGGTTGAGGATGATGCATGGCGCCAGTGTGGTGAGCGAATGACTGAGCTGAGAGAGAGAGAGAGAGAGAGAGAGAGAGAGAGAGAGAGAGAGAGAGAGAGAGAGAGAGAGAGAGAGAGAGAGAGAGAGAGAGAGAGAGAGAGAGAGATTTTGAAAGGTGCGTTTTTATCATCAGCATCTCTACAAACCAACTCATGTTTAAAAAGTCCGGATGTATTGGGTTTGAAGTCTTCCTGATACAGTGATGGATATCTCTCCTGATTCTACTTACCATACATGGGCTGCTGTGGCCTCTGCTGGCCCTCTGCCTGGCCCGGGTACTGGGGGCCAGGGGGACCCATGGCCTGAGGAGGGGCTCCAGATGTCAGCATCCTCGCACCCTGCTGCAGCATCGAGTAAACGGGCTGGAGAGAGACGAAGAAGAGCGGGTCAGAAATGACTGAAACACAGAACTAAGCTTTCTTTAAGTGTTAGAATTCAATAAACACAGAAACAACCAGACTTTGTTGTTACATGTATTCTTAAGAAACACAAATTCATAAGGGTTACATGAGTAGGAAATCATAAGTGAGTATTCTTCTTCTAAAAAGGATCTGCTGACGTCAGAAAGCTTTTCCTTTATTTCAGTTTAACACCCAGAAACACTTCCAGGATTTATAACATCAGGACTTAACTTTAGAAAATGATGATCAACACTGAAACAAACATTATGTGAACACTTTAAGGCTTCAGGTCACAAACACACATTTAAGAGAAGTAGGAGACCTCTTGTGTCTACTGGGTTTAAAAATAGAAATGTGTGATTTTATATTTTTAGAGGTCTGGAAAATTACTCTGACTTTTTCTCCCCTTAAAGTTTAATAAAAGAAAAGTAATAAAAGTATAAAAAGTGAGAAAATTCATGTTCATGTATTGTATATTCTCTCATAGGATTGAGAGTGTTGGTTTGCCTCCTCTGTACCTGTCCGTGGTAGTGTGGGGGCATGGCATGGATCACCTGACCGTACTGCAGGTAAGACTGGGGGTAAGGTGAAGCCACCAGAGGAGGTCCTGCTGCTGAGGCCGCGGCTGAGATCATGGGTGAGTTCTGAGAGGCGTGATGCTCCGGACGCTGTCCCACCACGGGTCCTGAAACACAGACAGAGCGTGAGGTGACTGTTTGTATCTGATGCAACCTTTGTCAGGTTACTGTGGACGCCTACATGTTGTGGACTGAAAGTGAGGAACGTCTTAATATTTCAATTTATCAACATAAATAATCAGAAGCTTCTCTTTAAAGATCCAAAGAACATGCAGAAAACTATGATCAGTAAAAGAGAAGAACACACACCTTTGGGTCTGGGGTATTTGCCCTGGTTAACGGTGGACATGGTGTACTGATACATCTGAGGACTCTGAGGAGAACACAAGGGAACGTGAAAGTTACAGCAGAGGAGAGGTTTTCCTTCTTTCATGAATCCCTGCAGACACTCAGAGGAAGTCAAACCTGGAGGGAGTGTCCTTGGATGTGGAGCGGGGACACGTAGGACAGGTAGTGAGCAGGCGGGCTGCTGTAGATGGCGCCACCTCCTGGCTGTCCTTGAGGTTGAAGGACCAAGGAGGGGCTGGGTTGAGTCGGTCGAGGAGGGGTGGGGGCCAACACAGGCTTTTGCTGCAGCGTGTAGAGAAGGATCCGGTCAGTATTCATGGGGTTAAACATTCACAGGAAGAAGAGCGAGTTTGTGCTTCACTCACCAGGCCAGAGGGTCCTTTAATGGGAAGAAACTCTTTTGCATTTGGATTCAGAGTGGAGTTCTTCACTTGCCTGAAAGAAGAAGAGAGAAAGGAACAAGAGCAGATAAATATACTTCAAACATGAAGTTAAAGACAGTTCAGAGGTCACGTTAAGAGGTCAGCGTCTGTAGAAAGAATCTTAATCTGTGAGTGTTCACTTACACTGAAGCTACAGAATCCGCCTCCGATCGCTCGCTGCTCGCCGGAGAGGCCGCCTCCTCCCTGTTCGGGGCCAAAGCTAACTGAGTCATCCCCGGGTCCAGACCCTCCGGCCCTGCGGACTGAGAGCCGGCAGCAGCTGTGGCGCCGGCGGCGGAAGGAGACGTGCTCGCTTTCTGCTGCAGGTCTTGAGGGGTGAGAGTTTTGGGTGGTGCAGGTGAGGAGGAAGAGGAGGAGTCAGCAGGGGAGGAGGAGCCTTGCTGAGCAGCATCTGCGGAGGCCGGGCTCACTGAAGGAGAGGAGCTGGGCTGCAGCTGAGAGAGAGAGAAGAAGAGGACGGTCAGACATCTTCATGGAGAGAGAAAGTCACTCTTCGTTTAGCTTCAGGAAGCGAGAGAGAGAGGATGTTTTGGTTTCACTTTCTGAGAGACATCGTGTCGCCTTTCATTTTATACAGTCTGTCTCCTACAGGCTTGTATGACCCCTGTACAGCTCTTCTGTACACTGCATGTGTGATGTATCTATGCATTCCTCACCCTGAACTCTTTCCCAAACTTGCGCAGCTCGTCCAGCTGGGATCTCTGCTGGAATGAGGGAGCTGAGAAGAGAGAGAGAGACAGAGAGGAAGATTTGAGGGAATTATGGATTTTAAAGAGCGACATAATCACTGCTGTGTATGAATCAAACCCTCCTAAAGCCGGTATTTATTCACGCCTGGTGTTAAAGGATTAGTGTAAACCTCCTACAGTGTGTTACCTTTGTTGGTTAGGCCTTCCTGAGGACTGGAGAGACTTTCAGTTCGTTCTTTAGCTGCTGTGCTGAGGATTTCATTCACTGTGAGGAGAGAGACACAAGAACATTTTGAAATATGAGTTTTATTGTTCTGAAGTTTTTTTTATCATCTCCAATGTTTCCTCATTTATTACATTAAATTTAAACGTCACCATTTTCAGTTTCTTATGATGCTATAAACGGAATACAACATGAAATACTTTGTTTATAAATTTAAGAGTTTTTAATGTAAACTGTTGTTTAACTTCAGACCAGAAAACCCTGACATGTCTCACCATCGATAGGGAAAAGTGGGGTGGGGCCAGAGGGTTTGGTGTTGGTGGTTGTCGTGGTCACAGTGGAAGGGGAGGAGTCCAAGAAGGCAGGGCCGACCAGGTGGAGGTCCTGGGTAGGGGCGTCTGATTTTGGAGCACGAGTGACTGAAGGGAGGATAGACAATGGAGGGAGAAGAAACTGAAGAGTCACAGACCGAAGGGAACTGGATCCTTTATTTAACAGTGTGTGTGTGTGGGTGTGTGTGTGGGTGTGTGTGTGGGTGTGTGTGTGGGTGTGTGTGTGTGTGTGTGTTTGTGCTGCACCTACCTGCAGGTGAGGACTGGGAGTTCGGGTTCCGGAGAGCTCTGGAGTTCTGCAGCCTCTGAGATTTGGGTGACGTTCTGGACGTGACTGAGAAACAAGGAGAGAGACGAGCAGTTAGAGACGACGCAGGTTTAAAGAGCGACGCACCGTTACACACAGGAAGGAGGGATGAGGGATTAAAGACTTCACCGTGAGTACGCAGAGTTTAAACATCAAGTTTTATGACCTCTCCTTCACATGCAACTTCTCATCGTTGTTTAAACTTGTGTGGATGTGAGGCAGAGTGTTGAGGTTCTAATCACGTTAACTTGTGGATGCTTGTTGCTGCGTTATGTAACAAATGACTGTTCTCTAATTCAGACTCTGATTTACCTCCGTTGACAGGTGAGCGTGTCGTCTCAGCCAGCGCCTGAGGATGGGACAGCGAATGCGGCAGAATGTGATTGGAGCAGGGAGGGCTGCTGGCCGCTGGAGGGCTGCTCTGTGATTGGTGAGGAGAGTAGGCGTTCCTGACGGACAGCGGGCTGCTCGTCTCAGAGGGAGGTTTGGGGGAAGACGAGCTGGGGGGCTGGTGCCTGGAGGAGGCCGGTGCGGTGGTGCGACCGGAGCCCCCGGTTCTCACGCTGCTGCCAGACAGGCCGATCTCCCGAGCCCGCTGGGGGAGAGGAATGTATTTACCTTCTCTGGAAAAGCAAAATAAAGAAAGAGAAGTGGTGAGAGGGGCTCTGGGAAACCATAAAGTTAAAGTCCTGTTTTTAATCAGGGAGGAATTTCTGTGGCTGAGCGGAGCAGATGGGTTACACTCCAACATGTGGTTATAGAACAAGTATGGAACAAACCGTCAGAGCTGTGTCTTTAAACTCTTAAACAGGCTGCATTGTTTCAGGAGCAACAACAAAAAGGATCCTATCACTCTAAAGTTATACAGTAGGAGGACTTTGTGCCTTTACCCCCCCTTAATAACATCACCCCTGATCTGTGACGTCCCGGTAAGATGTTCCTACCTGCCGCTGGAGGAGAATCCAGGGCTCGACCGGTCCTCCCGCTCCCTGACAACAGAGCTGTATTTGTCCTCCTCGCTCCTGCCCTCGTCATTCTCCAGAGAAACCCGCCGGCGGTACTGCAGGCTGCCCTCGATCTCGTTGGCTAACCGGGCCGCCCGGGCTTCCCGCTGTCTGAACACCTCAGAGTTCCCTTTCTCTAAAGGCATGCTGGGAGAGCAGACACAGGAGACTGTCAGGAGCATTCTCAGAGGTTTGACTGACGCTCTGAGATGTTTGAGATTAGAGATGATCTTTAATTTATTGCTGATTAAACATTTATTCTGAGGTTTAATAAAAGACCTTTGAGCAAACATGAACACTGACATATGATGTCAGAACTTTGAGGACTGTCTGTTCTAGTGAGGTTCCTGAAGTTGAGGTCAGTTTTTGTTGGTGACAGAGTCCCTGAAGTCTCATTCTGGGTTAGTATGTCATCTTTGTGAGAGGACTCTGCAGACAGACTTACGTGTACATGGAGAGGCTCGAGTCGTACGTTGACTTGACGCCATACGCCTCCTCGTTAAACTTGAACATCTCGTTGGCGTCCCAGCCGTTTGACTGAGAGAGAGAAGCAGAAACAGAAAGATGAGACATCGAGGCCTCTCTGTTGTTGTGAATCTGTCTTGGTTTTCTGTGTGTGTGTGTGTGTGTGCGTGTGTTTGTGTGTGTTAGTGCATGTGTGTACCCTTACTGCGTCTGCCTCCAGCTCAAAGTTTTCACCGTTTCCATTCCCCTCCCATCTCTGCAGAACCTTCTCCCGGTGTTCCCCGTTCACACGTGATGAGCTGATGGCCGAGTCTGTGAAAACATCTGAACACACAGAGAGAGAGAGAGAGAGTGAGAGAGAGAGAGAGAGAGAGAGAGAGAGAGAGAGAGAGAGAGAGAGAGAGAGAGAGAGAAAAATTATAAATACATCCAACTCTATTCCACTGCCTCTAAACTCATCCATCCTGCTTTGATCCACTTTCTATCTCTCAGATCTCTGCACACACACACACACACACACACACACACACACACACTGTGACGACACTTAGTGTGGATATAAATAAATCAGGCCACAGAGAAACAGATGTTTGGGTGTTGGTCTTGAGAGATGTTGTCGTGCATTTTGGAATTTGTCAACACACAGTTTCAGCTTCTTATCCAATCATCTGTCTGTGTCTCTACCTCTGACTGCAAAGCTCAAGTCGACATCACGGCACGTCATGGTCACCAGGTCGGCGGGGCTGAAGATCATCGTGTCGGTGATGTCTTCAATCTTAGGCGGAGGTGACTGGCTTCCTTCTCCTCCTCCTCCTTCCTCGCCTCCTCCTCCGCCTCCTCCTCCATCTCCTTCACTTCGTTTATGAACAGCATCCACAGCCAGCTCACACTGGTAACAGACCAAAATACAAATCACATTAACCATCATGACACAGCAGCCTTTCTCCTCTGGTGTCAGTTTGAGGTTTCAAAGAGTAGAAACACAGACGGACTGATATGAAGTCAAGGCCTCGACATTGGTTGGTAATAGAGAAGATGATGTAAAGTGAAAATCCAGGGAGTAACTGAGAATATTATGAGCTTAAAAAAGAATCAGTAGGTCCATTTATCTTTAATAAAAGTATATATAAGGTACTGTAAACTTGGCCCCTTGTGTCTGAAAGTAAAGACTGAGATAAGGAGTTGTCACTTTTTTACCTGTGAGCTCAAAGTCTTGAAGATTCCTTCGTAAGCTGTGCCGTTCTTCACTCTCACGTCACAGGTGGAGCCCTGAAACCAACATTTAGGAGAACTTCAGTCTGATTAAATCTGAATAAATCATCAGCATCGTCACGTTTGAAGAGTCCAGTACTCACCACCACTGCAGTGAGGAAATGAAGCATCCTGGCGTTGTTGTAGACGCCTTCGAATAACTGCAAACAGAGACAATGACGTTAGAACAAACATCTTTATGTACATATATCACTACTTTGAAAATGTAAGTATATGATCATGTAATAGTGTGTGATCTAACTTTAAACTCAGACTTGTGTCTGTTGGTTAAAGTTAAGATGATGAATGTTTGACAGTCCTTTGTTTACACCTGATGTCACTTCTCCAAAAAGCTGGACGTTGTTCGTCTATAACTATATTTCTAAAACTGCTTTTAAAGATTCTAAGTCTACATATCAGTCTTCATTTAACTACTGGCTCACTTAATTACTTTGTTAATTGGATATAAAACGACAGCTAGTAATTATTATCTATCTATTATTATCTATTTATAATTTTTGGTGGGACAGATGGACATCAATGTCACCAAGACAGAAAACTGAGATGTGTTTGACAGAGTACAGAAAGAGTTAAGTTGTATCTGTGTGTGTTTGACTCCATTTTTAAGACATTTTGACAATTTAATTGTGATTTATTTCGCGACCTTGATGCCCGTCCGTCCAAAGAGAGTTTAAAGAGGGAATTAAATCTAATACTAACACCATAAGTTTTCAAAATGAGACACTTTGTTCTTTTTCCATATTAAATAACTTTTATTTAATTTTTATTAACCTTTATTTAACCAGGTAAAAACCCATTAAGATCAGGATCTCTTTCATGAGGGTGACCTGACCAAGAGGTCAGCAGCACATGTCATAAAAACAGTTACAAATTAAAACATACAATTTATAAATGCAAAGTGTTTTAAAATATGAATAAGAGGTGTGGAGGCTGTAACAAAGGTTTAAAACACAGGCACTGTTCAGTGCTCAAAAATAATATATGTTATTTTTTAATCATAGCAAACATTTATTTAAAGAGGAGGAGATTTTAAATGACTGATGATGAGCTTGTTGGTTTTATAAGTGAATTAATGTTTGTAAAGGTTGTTTTGTTTTAATTGTCAGCTTTATTTTTTGTTATTATTATCACTATAATTATTATTATTATGTGTATAATATGTAATTTAAAAAAATATATTAAAAGAAGATATTTTACAATTATTGAAGGTGGTTTGATGTTAAAGTTAAATCTGCTGTTTGTTTTTGTTTGTCTGTCAACCATATTTATTTACATTTTAAGTCCTATTTAATTTTAATTTATATATATTTAGATAAACATATATAATATACACTTAATAAATGAACAGCATTATAAAAACACATGATATGACTGACAGGAGACAGAAACAGAACCAGACAGCTGACTGATCATCTCGCTGTCCTCTCAGAGACCTCCAGGTAAACATTGGCACACCTAGCTGTAATAAATAATTCATAAGCTCCTCACAGCAGTCTAAATAAAGACAGGTGTCTGTCTGCACTTACTGAGCTGCTTACAGGACATGCTGGAGTCTGTGATGGTGGTTTCATTGTGCTCCTGGTCCTGCAGAGGGAGAGAAAGATGTTCGTCAGCTAACAGCTAAAGGTCCTAACTGCCCAGAGAGAGAGAGAGAACAATACCCAGCAGCCTCCCACAGCACCCAGCAGCCTCCCCCCTCCACAGCCAGCAGCCTACAGCCTGACATCACACCATGTAACAACCCTTAAACACAGAGTCACATTTCAACACCTCTCTCCTGGAGACAGAGGCAGGAGATTAAAATGTTTCTGAATATCTGAACACTGAAATCAGTTAGCTTGCTCGGCTAACGGAGCTAGCTGCGCGTAGACGTCGAGTTTCATCAACAGACACGAACCAACGGCTGAAAGTGAAGCTGGATTCACGCGAGACCCTGACAGGAGTGGATGTCTCAGTGTGGAAACATTACTTTTTAGTCATGTGCATCCCTGTTATTCCCGTCTCGTCGCTGCAGTCAGAAGTCACAGGGTTTGACAGGCCGGACACGATACAGCGCTGAAAAACAACAAAACACGGCGGAGGGAGCGCGCGATCTGTTCACCCCGGCACCTGCTGGGCACGTGACGGGGCGGGGTTAAACCTCAGGGCTGACTCTATGTTCATAACAACACTCAGAAACATTCAGGTATAGTCAGAGTAACTCATCTGTATGTTAGAGGATAATTTTTAATCACAGAGTGTGAAATTAGTCACATTTAAACAGTGATACATAATCAACCGGGCTGTACGGGTTACATGAAACAAACGCCTCACTTGTAAACCCCGCCTACTCTTTTAATGTGAGCAGTGATTGGATAAACCCCCAGTCAATCATTCTGTAGCTCGTCCCTGATTGGTTGGAAGTCTCGTCCATCACTTATCTCACGCGCTGATCCAGAGAGGCAGTTCTGATAAAGGTCGTGTGAGGAAACTGCTGCCGCAGAACACAGGGGCGTAGTCAGGGATTCTGGACTCAAAGAAGAGTCCTCATCAGGGCCCCAACACCACCGCTGGAGCACAGTACTATTATCTACACCTGCATGATGCAAATGACCCAACATATCTAGGATTGTTGCTTTACAACATGTAAAACAGGGGTTCCCAAAGTGGGGGTCAGGATCCCCTGGGGGGTCGCAAGACACAAATGGGGGGTCATGAGATGTCATCTAGAATGTTTTTTTTTTTTTAAGTTATCTAAAAATAGTACATTTAACCCGTTATGGTTAAAAATATTAAAAAAAATGTAGCTAACCTTGAAAATAGAAAATGTGATGAGTTTTCTGCCATTCTTTTTGCCAGATGACTATATGACAGTCATCTGGTAAAAACCTACCTATATGACATTCTCATATAGGTAGGTTAATTTTCTTCAGACCAGCTAAATGAAGACAAATTAAAACACTTTGAGGGACAGTGGGGGTCGCGAGTCTTTGGCACTTGTATTTTGGGGGTCGCGGGATGAAAAGTTTGGGAACCCCTGGTGTTAATTATGATCAAACTACTTTTCTGAAAGAAATTAGGTAACTTAAAATACATTTTTACAACCAATATAAGTACATTTAATAAACGTATAATACTTATTCTACAGCAAATCTCACATTTTGCATTAGTATTTCTTTATAAAGACTGTTAATTCTGATGTTTGTGTATGACTGACATGTTTCAGCCAATCACAGTCAGCCATGGTGAATTTATACTGTTGCTGATCCTTCAGCTCCGCCCACTTTTGTTTATTTCACTTATCCATGTTTTCAGTTTGAACCCTAAATCCACTCACTTTGCTTTGAGGTATCGGTACAAACCTCCACACTAGCAGATGTGTGTCTAACATGAGTCTGGTCCTGCTGGAGGTTTCTGCCTGTTAAAGGAAGTTTGTCCTTGCCACTGTAACTTGCTAAATGCTGCAAAGTGCTCTGCTCATGGTGGATTAAGATGAGATCAGACTGAGTCCTGTCTGGAAGAGGGGACTGGATCTGATCCTGTTTTGATGTTGGGTCTTTGTTAATAATAGAACACAGTGTACGTTCTAGACCTGCTGTTTGGAAAGTCTGATGATAACGTTAGTTGTGTAAGGCCTCAGGCATATCTACTTTCAGAATGATGCAACCTTCTCTTGTGCCCAGAAATCAAAACAACTCCTGTTTTGTTTCTTATTTATTTTTAGAATTTTGTTGTGGTTGATTTAATTTTTTTAATGTGTGGGTTTAGATTTTCCACATGATTTTTTACCCTTTTACCTGAACCTGCTATGAAGTCTCTGCCCTGGGAGTTTAACTATAAATGTCATAATTTGAGTTATAAAAACAATAATTAATTAAATATAAATGTGTTTAAACACGTCTTAAATATGTGATGTGTTTAAATAAGTTCCAGAAGAATCACACAAATATTTCAAGTCTGGAGGAAGAAAAGAAAGACACGACACAAACAACCATGTTTCACTATATTTATATTATATCATTAAATTCAATGTAGTACCTGAAACTAACAACACGGGTGGACAGACAACACTGTCCGCCCTCAACACACGGTCCCAGCAAAGAGAGAAAAGAGACAGAGAAAGGCACAAAGAGTTTTAAAACTGAGAAAAGGACATAGAACATGATGATTGGGGTTGGGGGGTTCGGGGGGCTGCATATAGACAAATACATGAGCAAAGAAAGTCTGGTAGAAATGACTGGGGACGATACATGGTGTATAAAGAAACAGGCAAGCTCTAAACTGAGAGATGAATGGAGACAGAGCGACACAAATGCAGACACAGAAAGGCACAAGTAGAAAAAGTAGGTATTCTCATTGACATTTTCTGCTAACTGTATATATCTTTTTTGATGAATGGAGGACGAGGTTGAGGAGGAGAAGACAGCATGAACGAGTGAGGATACCGTAAAGCCTTGAAAACGAGGCGTTTAGTAAAACCTTGTTTTTTTTTTCCTTCTTTTCCAAAAAACAAAAAAGGCACAGACACATTTGAATTACAAGATGGAGTTGGAACATGTGTTACATGGAGTATGCATACAAAATAAAAACAAATAAAATTAACACTATTATTATTATGACCGTCATTATTATTATTTCCATTAATATTATTGTTATTGGTTTCATCAATAATTACTCTCTGAAAGGAAAAACGTCAGTTTAGCGTCTCTTTACTTTGAGTGTCAGAAAGAAAGAGAGAGAGAAAAGATAGAGAGACATAGACCTCGTGATGCTGCTGAGTGTGACTGAGGTAAATGTTTCCTGCCTGCTCTAGTCTATGTGCAACACAGACCCGAGACGCTACACCGTCACTAGCGTGGAGACGACGTCAAAACGAAGAAATCAGTCATTTTGTTCAGAAATAAAGACAGAGACAGTTATTTTCCTTTCTTACATTAGAGGACTCTTTAAAATCGTACCATCATAAAAAGGTTTAAGTGTTGTGAGTCCAACAGGAGAGGTGGGAAACTGTCAGTACCAAGAGCAAGGGGAACCCGCTGAATCTGATGTACCACAGAGGAACGAGCCTCCTGGAGAAAATGATGCAGCTGAGATTTAAGTGCAATAAAAACATTGAAAGAAAAACATCATGATGCAGATCTTTCTACACGACAGAGACAAACGTTTTATCTCTCTATTCTTAAAGCCACCAAAGGTCACAGACTAAAACACTCTCAGAGAGCACAGGAGTTCCTGGTCGCCTGCTGCCTCGGTCGATCAGATCATTTGTGTCATTCTGTGTTACACAAATACTACGTTGGATCTGAACCAACTATTATAAGCACCAAATTCACACAATAACACAAAGAAGCAGGCTAACAGACTGAGTTACAGCAGACCAGCAACTCCTGCATCCTGTAAGAGTGATGATAGATGTTGTGAGTTCAGTCTGGGGCTTTGGAGAGAGAGATTTAGTGTGAGCAGGTTTCAAACCTCTACAGTCTACAGGCTTTAACGTCGTCTCCGCTCTAATGAGAGTGTAAGGTTTCAGGTCTATCGGCCACAGTACGAGTGTGTGTAGAGTGTGTTTGGCCTCTGCTGGCCTGTGCTGTCTCGGCAGGACCGCTGTGAGGTATTGGGACTGCTGGCTTCACAGGGCTCGCGCTGCTGTGAGGCGTACCGGCAAAAAACAAAGCTTATCGGACTAAAAACAAAAAGAAATGTACCGCTAGTTAGTGGTGTAAAGCTGCTCTCACCGTCTCTTCATCTGCTTCCTCTTCTCTCCCTCTCTCTGTTTAGTGTTAGTACTTTTACCCCTCCTCCTCCTCCTCCTCCTCCTCCTCCTCCTCCTCCACCTTGCTAACAAAATAAAAATACTGGTTATGAATGGCTATGATGTACGCCGCCTCATCCAATCTCACGTTCGCTCACACACACGCACGCTCTGGCACTAACACACACACATACACACTCCTCCTCTTCCTCCTCTCCTTTCTCCTCCTGGCCTTCCCTTCATCAGAAGAAGGAGTACTGGTTATCGATGGCTCGGGGCGCCCTCGCTCCGTCCCTCTCCTCCCCTTCCACGGCTTCTAGTTGGCGAAGAGGAGTGTCCCTGTCCCTCTCCTCCCAGTCCTCCACTCCTCCTCCACTGCCACCTCCGCTGCCTCCACTTCCTCCCGCCGCTGCCACCGCCGCCACCGCCACCGCTGCTCCTCCTGCTCCTGTCGTCGTCACCACAGGTGCTGCCCCACCTCCAACTCCTCCACCACCACTTCCACCTCCTCCACCTCCTCCTCCTGCTCCTGCTGCTCCTCCTGCTCCCACCACCTCTGTCTCGTTTCCTCTCTCCTGGGGAGGAGTTGGGGGCGGCGGTCGACCCGGCGGCAGGGGAGGAGGCTGAGGCGGGCTACGGGGTCTGCTGGTCAAGTCTGCATGGAGGAGACACAGAACGAGAGGAGGAGAAAAGAAAGAAAAAAAAGAGAGGGAGGAAATGAGAGAAAAGTGTAAATAAAGGAAGGCGGAGGGGGAGGAGGAGAAGGGGGGAGGAGGAGAGGGAGAATAAAGGCCGAAAGCGTGAGGAGTGAAGTGACAGCATAGTCGGAGGAGAGGAGGGTGAGAGGAGGGTGAGAGGAGGGTGAGAGGAGGGTGAGAGGAGGGTGAGAGGTGGGAGAAAAACAGAGAAAATGACAGTGAGTGGCCGGTTAGGTGGGAGGAGTCAGCGGTCATGGAGTCCATGAGAGTCATGGAAAAAGTCCAACTCCAGGAACACACACACACACTCTAACACACACACACACACACTCTCACACACATACACACACTCACACACATATTATTAACACTCTCGGGTTGTTTGATGTCTGAACTGAATGTTTTATGGAGGCACAATGTGACCCAAATATCTCTCCTTCACTTTCGCCTCTCTCTTGGCGTTTATCTACGCAGCACCAGGAGACACACAGGGATGAAACAGTGTTCTCACTTTGCATCAATAACACTAGATCAGTGATCACTGAATCATCCCCACAGATCGATGGATCATTACTTCTAAAGATCAGCGTCTGAGAGTCTCTGTTCGGAACATGTCAGATTTAAAAAAACACATCAAACATCAGCAATCGTTCACACACTCACTCCCACACCGCTCTCTCCCTCTCTCCCTCTCTCTCTCTCTCAGCCGAGTCCGGTCTCACTTACACACAGTCAGAGATGGGGGTTGATGGAGAGTCAGGATGGCGCGTGGTGATGACATCACAGACTGTAGGCCGACTGCCTGCCCTGTCCCGGCCTGCAAGGGGATGAGCCAACGGATACAACAGACAACAACAGAGACGTCAGAGCAGTGCCTGAGCAGGTGGAGGGAGGCTTCAGGTGAGCGGACTGTTAGTCTAACTATTCACTTTAAACACACGATGACAGAGTGGACACTTCCTTTCTGCCTCAGAGGTAGTTTAAATGTTTGGGATGTGCAGTCTGATTTTCTGGTGTGTGAGGAAGAGATGCAATGAGACATGAAGGCACAAAATAAAAGAAGGTGTCGCTGATTTTGTTTTCAGAGGTTTTAAAGTTTGTGTGTAAAAACATCTGGAGATTATCTGCACAAACAAACCTTCATGAAATACTTCCTGTGAGGTTTCTATGTGTAGAGTTTTTAACTTGTTTGCATCGTTCAGGAACTGACTTCACATCATGTTTAGACACAGGAAATAAAATTCTATCTCATTGGGAATGTGGAATCAATCCCCTGATGGCTCTCTTACAGGTCTGTTTTGTAAAGTAGGACTAAGTTTGTCCTCTTTGCTATAGTTTATAACAAATGTAAGTATAAAGAGTCTAACGTGAGACAAATCAAGGAAGCAGCTTTTCTATTTTTGGAACAAACAGTGAGGGATCGAGTGAGTTAGTGGGAAGTGATGGAGCATACACACTTTGAAAAATGTCACTAACAAGTTTCTAAATGTTTCTTTACTTCTGTCTTCTGATTGAGTCACTCGTACCTGGCTGGCGAACAGCGGTGGCACCCACAAAGCTAATGAGTGTGACGTCTGAGGCGCCGCCAGACTCCAGGGGGATCGGGTGCACCCGGAAATGCTCCAACATGTCGAAGATGGACTGGAACCAGAGGTGCTGCACCCGGCACTGACCGTCTTCGTTCAGGGAAAGACGGAGGTGCTGAAAGGGAGAAAGCAAAGATGGAAGTCTTTCAACAGAAGACTAAAGGTTGGAGGGTTTTATTCTAACACACAGGACAGCTTTAGGTCTCACTGTCAACCAATGTTTCAGTGATATGCCCCCAAAGATTTAAGGTAATGAATCAGCCTCTCAGAGACCAGGACTCTCATCCTCACCTTCGCCTTGCCCTGGAAGTTAAAGGTGAGGACATATTCTCCACGTCGTGTCTCACTCTGCCGAACCAAGAAGACACCGTGGCTGGCCGGGCCTCCAGCCAAGACCAGCTGAGCAGCTTTGAGACGGGACAGGGTGCCGTGGAACCACTGACACTCACTGAGAGGGTGCTCCACCGCCTCGGCAGTGGTCGTCTCAGAGAACAGGAAGGAACCTAGAGGGGGGGAGGGTCCAGTTTAAACTGTGAGGCTTGGAATGGTTGACACTGTAACATGTTACACATTCATAGAAACCCAGATACAACCCAGCCAAAAAAAACTGGGTCAGAAGAGTTTGACAATTTTCTGAAACTTGACCTTTTTAAAATATAATAATCACCTGTTGCATCTGGCGTCTCAGCAAAAGGTGTGCCGAGACTTGCTCCGCCTCCCCCGAGTATCCTGCTGTCTGGTTCGTCGAGAGGGGCTCGAGGTGGCAGCTCCGGGGGGAGAGGATCCATCAGAGGAGAGGAGCCTCCAATACCTCCATAACACACTGCAGCAGGGAAGAAGAACCGGAGACAGACATGTATTACAAACTTATAAACCAGGGTTCAAAGCATCTTATTTAGGGTACTAAATAAATCTTGTAGACTAAAAGACGTACCTTGTGACAGGCGGTCAACAATCTCAGGTGTTCCACTGATGTCCAACGGCCCCCCACACACACCTTCAGCATCTTCCTGTTCACTGTAGGAGGAGAGACAGTCGCCCCTGTTAGCCGCCACACTTAAAGCTGCTTCACATTGACCTAAATATTCTGTACTTACAAAACCCGCCCCCATTCATCCATTACTTCACTCATTACCTGAGACAGATTCCATTCCTTATGTCGCTCAGCCACGCTCTCATCTGTACAGCATCACGAGTTTCAATGACGTACTGCGCCAGTCCTTCCAGCTGAGAGCAGAGCACAGGGAAACAAATGAGGACAGTGGAAACAGAACGTAGAGGTGTGGTTAAATTAAAGATGCACTTTTATTAAACTCTTCTTTTAAAGGTATCTCAGGTCAGTCAGACTCTCGTGGATGTGTCGTGTATTTAAAGTATAAAGAGTTCCAGGGAGAGGACCAGTTTTGCCTCAAGAGAGCTGCTGTAGTGGATTTCCCCCCCGAGAGACTCATCAGTGAATAAGAGTCGGACAGAGGTGGAGCAGCGATTACCTGCAGGAGGAACGTGTTCTCCTTGTCAGGGACCTCCAGCGCTGTGGTGCTCCTCACATCCACGATCGAGCAGCAAGGGACAGTCAGCCGCGGCTTTGATGACTGCAGGGACAAACAGACGGTTAGTTACTGATGTGCCTGACCTGTCAGTTATAATAGTGTAGAAACACCAAGGGATGTTGTCCTGGCTAACTTGATTCTGCACGCAAAGTCGCCCTCAATCAAATATGAGTCTAAAACGAAGCTCTGCATAAAATCAAACTCTGATAACCTGCCTATCCCAATACGACAGATTCATTCCCCTGCCTCCAAACTGTTCCAAATAAACCTTCAGTCTGAAACACAGAGATTTATAATACACTAAAAACAGTCCTGTAGTAGATTTCTTAAAAACAACCAGACAACATAAAGAGAACCAGGAACTCAGCTGTCAAATTCAAAGTCTGTAAAGATGTTTATTATTTCAAAGGAAGTCTTACTTTAGGTGGAATGAAGAATTCCAAGTAGTACTCCTCTCCCCGCTCACCACCCTCTCTGTCCCGCTCTCTGAGGACCAGGCGACACTTGTGCCAGCGTCCTCCCCTCCAGGGTACGTTCCCTCCGCTGGCCAGAGGCTGCACTGGCGCCTGACCTGAAGCTGACGAGGCTGAGGCAGCGTTGTTGTTGTCCGTAACGTGGTGCAGTAGACCGAAAGAGAAGCCAGAGAAGCCATGGCTCGCGCTCAACTCGTCGTTGGATGAACTCACGCTCACCCCGCCCTCCCGAACCAGCCGGCCCACCTTCCTCAGAGGTCCAATGGCGGCGGCAGCAGCACTGCTCGGAGGCAGAGTGGAGGCGGTGGTTAGCACGAGGGCGGGAGGAGGGGATCGTGACAGTCTGAGTTTTTCAAGACGATGGCTCCACTTCTCCTTTTCGCCTCCTTCGCCGTTGCTCCGCCGCCGATCCCGGGCGGCCTCTGATAGAGACAGAGAGGTGGCGCTGCTTGAAGATGAGGGGGGCAGGGAAGAAGAGGAGGAGTGGGGAAGGGAAAGGGGCATGGATAGAGACACGGGCATGGAGGAGGTGGGTGTGGGAGGTTGTGTACCAGAGTTCCTCTTTGAGGCTGAAACTAAGGTAGCATCCTGCACACCCATGGTGTAACTGTAGCTGGAGGGCAGCTGGCTCTGGGCAGAGTCACTGGAGGAGCTTCGCCAGTGCAGAATGCCCCGGACACTCCCCCGCACACTACGACCCACACTCCGCAGGGAAAAGCGCTTCTTCAGTTTGTTTTTGGAGTTGGGTGTACTGTTACCTTTGGAGCCAGGCGGAGGAGTGACCGAGGAAGAGGAAGGTGTAATCTGAGGGTTGTGGGAGGGGTCTGCACCATCCACCTCTGTGGACTCGGCGTCCCGCTCCTCTGGCTCAACATCCTCCCCTACAGACGCTACCCCTAACCAGCTGTCCTCCTCTTCCTCAACCGGTGCTTCCCCATTCCCAGGGGCGACCATGGCCCCCCGCTCTTCACGCCGACCATTGTTTCCCCCCAATGAGGAGCAACATGACGATGATGAAGATGGAGGCAGGACTTGGCCGTGGGCGTAAGAATCCTGAAACCTGTCCCCGCTGCGGTTCTCTAATACAAGTCGTGTTGGTGCGGGCTTGGATGCCCGTGTTGCGTTAGTTGGGGGACATGGGAGGACCGCTCCCCCCGACGCTGACAAGGGAGAGACCGCCTCCTCTTCCAGGGACGTAGCGTCTGACTGCGGAGCCCAGCTCACCATATCTTCCCTCCCAGAGGTACAGCTCGGAGGAAGCGCCCCCTCAAGCTCACTCTGGAAGTGACGAACAAAGCGGTCAGTGAAGCGCCGGCAGAAGGCAGCCGCTGAGTCCGGGGAGTAGTGTGGGTTTTCCAGGAGAAACGCCCGGAAGTGGCGTGCAAAGTCACCGGCTGCAACGCGGGCATGAAGCTCACAGAATTCGGTCCAGCTCAGGCAAGGAGAAGGGGACGGTGTGGGGGTGTCTGACAGGGAAGACGGGTGAGCCTGGGGAGGAGGGCTCACTAGAGGTGGCAGGGGGGGAGGCCGGGGAGACAGGGGTAACAGAGAGGGAGAAGGAGGGGATGGAGATGGGGAGGGGGAGGGAGGTAAAGGAGAGGTGTTCGCCGCCCGCGGGCTGGGCGGGGTTAAAAGAGAGCCATTCATGCTCCTGAAAGGCGGGGACGCTGATTGACTCGATGGTCTATCAAATCACTTCAAACAACAGAAAGCTGAAGTGATTGCACAGCTGACCGGGGGCAAACACGGCACATTGGTCTAGTAATTTACAAATGAGTGTGAACTTAAGTGTTGTGCTCAGCCCCATCTAAAATAAGAGTTAAAATGCACCAGACCCATGCAGGATGGGATTAAAAGAGGTCAAATATCTCCAACACTGAGCTTTCTGCTACATTATTTTGTTATATTAAGTTCTTTTAAGACAGAAATATCAGATTTGGACCGCCAGTAAAAGGAAGAGTAGAGGAGGTTAGGTGTGTGGGATTCACAAGATCTGCCCCTTCGTCGCCATCTGTCATGCATGCAGAGAAGTTAAGCCACATCCTGTAAAAAAACAAAACAAAAACAAACTTCAGTTCAGTTACACGGACACACACACAGCGTCACAGAGAGACGCAAACACACAGGAATGCTGCAACTATAATATGCCTCTTACATGTTCACACATCAATGACCATAATCTGGTAATCTTGTGTTTCATAGTACGCTCACAATGCTCTTCAGCTGTGTTCAATATGTTCTGTTAGTTTTGATATGAGACGAGTTTTTGACGGACTGAGATTAACAGCGATGCCTCTCGATGACCTACTGAAGCAACCAGATCACGTGCAAGAAGACTGACAGTGTCTTGATTGTGATTATTTAACCTCTGAGAGGGGGGTAGGTGTCAGACAGGTGAGTTACTAAACACATCGCACTATTTAAAGAAAGAGGGATGAGATTTTTTTGTAAGAAAACATGAAATCAGCAAAGAGATGACAGGTATAAGATTGTCCACAGGGGGCGCCATAATGGACACAAACAGAAACTTCCTCACAGGAGCTTTAAGTTCACTTTGGTGATAACATTTTCAATTTGCATGACTTTTAGAGCATCAAAAGCAGAATTCTAACTTGTACATGAATATTCTAATAATCAACACCTGTCCATTTGTGCAGGATTTCAATCATGTCACTGCACTTACACTTCTCATTATATGACAGGAATCTGTTGTAATTAATCTCTGAATTCAGTATAATTAACTCTCAGAGGTGTTAAACTGACATACTTTCCCCCTTGCTGTGTCTAACCCTGCTTTAGGTCAGTCTAAGTGATTATAAAGTTGAATATCTTCGTGGTGGTGACTGAAATGAGGCATGTGAGAGGCTAGCACACCCTGTTAGCTGTCTTTAAAGCAAAATAACAACTGCTCAAAGAGACAGGCAGCACAAGAGGTCATCCTAAAGTACTGTAGCTTACATCATTGTTAAGTTAAATGACTATTTAATGATTTCATGGCCTGAAATTAAAGCTTCAGAGTGAGTCCTGCTCATTGAGCTTTCTTTAAAGACGTGTAACGTTCGCTACAGCTAACAATAGCCACCTAACGTCAACATGCTGTCGGACCTGATAGCAGTAAGCATCTTTATATGGCAGTGCTGGAGAGATATTCATGTGTTGGTGGATCCAGCTGAGAGCTGTGGCTGAGATGAACACATAATGAATCATCAGCAGCAGCTAGAACCAAAGATTCTCCGAGCTAAGCTATCCGTTAGCCAGTTAGTTAGCTATTAATAAACCTGCTAGCTCGCTATCAATATTGCCTCGCCACTTTAATGTTCTCTGATCCTCTACCTGTACATCACAGTCCAGCGGGCTCATCCGGGTCTGTTACTGGAGCTGGCAGAAACTGCATCATTCTTTCAGAACACATAACGGACTAACATTCTGGTTAAGGTTGTTGTTGTTGCTAAATATGAATATTGCTCTGCCTTGCCTGGACGCGTTCTTCTCGCTCTGGATGTCTGTTCTCGCGAGAGTTGGCGGCTCAGCGTCTGATCCTGACAGCTGCTGATAGAAACTACAAACCTCTGGATCTTTGTTGAAGGATGACTGGCTTCCAAGACATGAGACCAAGAGGAAACAGTGGGTAGAGGAAAGAAGACCAACAGATTCCTTTCAGACTTCCTCCCCACCCCTTCACAAAAAACAAACAAACAAACAAACAAACCCACTAACTAACCCTGAGTCTGTTCATCACTGAAACCAGAGCTGTGGGAAGTGGCTTTAAGTTGGAGGTGCTGTCGTAAGAGGAGCAATATTTTTTCTTTTTGCATTTAGGTTACTTATGCAACTGATAGACTATACAGCACATACATTTTATTTTTATTTATCTGGTTTGAATACAAGCTTTCAAGAGAACTTTTCATTATAAATTCACATCAATAACGACTATAATACAGGGAACTTTAATATGTATGAAATGCCCGACTTGCAACTTCCATACCTTGTTGTACAGCAAAGAGCATACAAGCCAAACCTGGTAAAACAGACCCATAAGGCAGTAAAGCTCATTGAACAGAACTTATCCAAATACATGCAGTTTTTAAGCAGGCACACGCACACATTTTTTTTTAAAGTTGCTATAATAATTTCTCAAATCTTCCTCAGGCATTACATTTTCAGAAAATAATACATGAAAATGATTTCTAAAAAACTGTTTTATTGTGTTAATTATTGTATTTATTTCAACTTATTTATGCATTCAGAAAAAAATGTGTGATGCCTTTTCCAACAGGGGTGCTGCAGCACCCTCAGCACCCCTACTTCCCAACTGAGACTCTCACATCCGTCCATCCTAAAGGATCCCAGATCACTGACTGAGTCTGTAATCTTCAATTAGACTGTTGCATTATAAAGCCTATGTTTCTGACTCAAGGGGCTGTGATTTATGGGCGTATATTATGTTAATGACACATAACAATTAGTGGAAGAGGTGCTCTATAGAAATAAAACACACTAAATAATCTCAACTACAAATAAACAGTTGTTATAAGGTATCCATGGTGTTCCAAAACAGTTTCTATTTACTATTTTACTCTTATATGATGGGTTTGCATGAATATTATCTACTACTCTCTGCTCATTTAAAGCTCCTGTGAAGAGTTTTTGGTCTGCAGTCAAACAGACTGAAGTTAAAGCTAGGGTTAGTGGTCATGAAAAACTAGCATGAATTTGAATCTAGCATTTCCTCAGGACTCCGTCTTAATTTTGTGTAGTTCCTTTTTATGCCAGTCACCTCTGCAGCAGTTTAGGTACAGGTGAGGCTATTAATAGTCTAGGGCAATGCTGAAACAGTCTCTATAGTATTTTTCCAAGCTACAGATTCATTGTGAATTGCATGTTAGACATTTAAAAATCAAAATAAGGATGAGATATCTTTTTCAGAAAACACTCCTTGCTTAGTACAAGTAGATCATTCTTCCTGCTTTGTCCACAGAGGGTGCCAAAACTGACATTACAGATGGAAAAAAGTCTCTGTGAAGTCACCCAGAGGTTTCTGAATGGAAACTTGAAGCCCTGATTGGAAAACGCTGACATAAACTAAGTTTTGATGAAACTAAAAACATGCAGAGAGGCATTTTTTTTTTAGCACCCTGGGAAAAAGCTGTAACACTCACCTTTATGTCAACTTAGCTATACCATTGTTATGCAAAACAGGCTATTCATTCTGTGGCTTCTGCAACCTCAAGTGGACACTTTGGAAACTACAGGGTTTTTTTTTCCGCTCTTCCACATTGGCTTCATGTTTCAAGACCAGAGGTTACCGCTTGAACACAGCTCAGGAATTCTTCAGAGGAGCTATAATCTGCAACATAATGCTATAAAAAATATACTATTATTGTATCATCAATGAATATCAATAAGTCTCACCTCTGCTGTCAAAATGAATGTATGTAAAATTTATTCTCAGTGGTGAAATTATAAAAAACTGAAACTTCAAGAATAAAATTGGAGTTTGATTCCTTAAGGCTTTTAATCTTGGGTCATGAGTATTCTCTGTTGTTGTTTTCAGGTGCATGAACAACATACCCATAACCTCTTTATCTGTTCACTGACAACACATGTCCACTGTCCTTTTAAATCTTCATGATCTTCATGTTAAATATGTTACTGTTTGTGTATACCTGCACAAATCAGTCTGTCCAGTTTAGAACTCATAATGAAGTTTCAAGTATCCGGAGTCATTTGTTATCTTTTTGGCAATAGTGTGGCCCCATATCAGGGGAAACCTAAATCCACTTTGAGTCGACTGTCAGTTCAGTTCTGATGACTCAGTGTGTCACTTACACACAGCTTCCTTACTTGATATCAATGAAAACATGAACGACAAAACAAACATAAAGAGGCGTTAAGGTGTATTTATAAATCATCTTTATTACATTTTCCAGCAATGAAACCGTATATAAACATCCAGCAGCCCAGTTCTCAATAATAACCCATTTTATGTATTTACAGTGTTAGAACAACATTTTTAAAACATTAGTGCACATATAAAGTCAGTTTTAGAAATCAGAGTCCACATCAGGGTCCACTTTAGTCCACCTCCTCAATGGTGGGCCCCTGGGAGCTGGCTCTTGCCTCCTCTCTGCAGCTGCCTGCAGGCGCTCCTCCCTGATACAGGTTGCTGATGATGGGGTTACAAACTTTCTCCAGCTCTGTCTGCTGGTGTTGGTACTCCTCTTTCTCAGCCAGCAGGTTGTTCTCCAGCCAGGCCACGGTCTCATCACACTTCTGGATCACCTTCTTCTGGTCCTCCTCACTGATCTTGCCCTTCAGGTTCTCATCCTGCACACTGCTCTTCATGTTGAAGGCGTACGACTCCAGGGAGTTCCTGGCAGAGATCTTGTCCCTCTGCTGGTCGTCCTCAGCTTTGTATTTGTCTGCATCCTGCACCATCCTCTCGATCTCTTCTTTGCTCAGTCGGCCCTTGTCGTTGGTGATGGTGATCTTGTTCTCTTTGCCGGTGCTTTTGTCCACCGCGGACACGTTCAAGATGCCGTTGGCGTCCACGTCAAAGGTGACCTCGATCTGTGGGACCCCTCGGGGAGCAGGTGGGAGTCCTGTCAGCTCAAACCTGCCCAGCAGGTTGTTGTCCTTGGTCATGGCTCTTTCCCCTTCGTAGACCTGGATGAGGACCCCGGGCTGGTTGTCAGAGTAGGTGCTGAACACCTGGGTTTGTTTGGTGGGGATGGTGGTGTTGCGTTTGATCAGGGCTGTCATGACTCCTCCGGCTGTCTCAATACCCAGAGACAGAGGAGCCACGTCCAGCAGCAGCACGTCCTGAACGTTCCCAGAGGTATCACCTGTGAGGATGGCGGCCTGGACGGCAGCACCGTACGCCACAGCCTCGTCTGGGTTGATGCTCTTGTTCAGCTCTCTGCCATTGAAGAAATCCTGCAGCAGTTTCTGGACTTTGGGGATTCGGGTGGAGCCTCCCACCAGGACGATTTCGTGGATCTGGGCCTTGTCCATTTTGGCGTCTCTCAGAGCTTTCTCCACCGGCTCTAAGGTTCCCCTGAACAGGTCGGAGCACAGCTCCTCAAAGCGAGCCCTGGTGACGGAGGTGTAGAAGTCCGTGCCCTCAAACAGAGAATCGATCTCGATGCTGGCCTGGGAGCTGGACGACAGGGTTCTCTTGGCCCTCTCGCAGGCCGTGCGCAGCCTCCTCAAGGCTCTCTTGTTCTGGCTGATGTCCTTCTTGTGTTTCCTCTTGAACTCCTCCACAAAGTGGTTGACCATGCGGTTGTCAAAGTCCTCTCCACCCAGGTGAGTGTCTCCAGCTGTGGATTTCACCTCAAAGATGCCGTCTTCGATGGTCAGGATGGACACGTCGAAGGTGCCTCCGCCCAGGTCAAAGATCAGGACGTTACGTTCTCCTGACTTGCTTTTGTCCAGACCGTAGGCGATGGCGGCTGCCGTGGGCTCGTTGATGATCCTCAGGACATTCAGTCCTGCGATGACGCCTGCGTCTTTAGTGGCCTGCCTCTGGGAGTCGTTGAAGTAAGGCGGGGACTGTGATGACTGCGTTGGACACCTTTTGGCCGAGGTAGGCCTCAGCGATCTCCTTCATCTTCACCAGGACCATGGAGGAAATCTCCTCAGGGTAGAAGGCTTTGTCCTCCCCTTTGTACTCCACCTGAATTTTGGGCTTTCCTCCATCTCCGATCACATTGAAGGGCCAGTGCTTCATGTCAGCCTGCACCACTGGATCATCCAACTTTCTTCCAATCAGTCTCTTGGCATCAAACACGGTGTTACTGGGGTTCAGAGCCGCCTGGTTCTTAGCTGCATCCCCAATGAGCCTCTCTGTGTCAGTGAACGCCACATAGCTGGGGGTGGTCCTGTTGCCCTGGTCGTTGGCGATGATTTCTACTTTTCCATGCTGGAAAACCCCCACACAGGAGTAGGTGGTGCCCAGGTCGATGCCGATCGCTACACCTTTGGCTGAAGACATTTTTACTAAGGATAGTCACCTGTAAAACAGTTAAATCAACGTTTAGGAAAGTAAAGATGAACACATTACTGCACACACTCTACTCTGTCACAGCACATATACTACACACATGTTTAGTCTGAGCAGGAACTGGAAGTACATTTAGGAAAAAGTACAAAAACATTTAAGATGTGCTCCTCATTTGCATCTAACAATTCATTACAATTACATTAACTCAAAATAAAAGTCCTATTTTTTTTACAAATGTTACAGAGTCGTATTTTCAAAGTAAAGTACCTTCCGGTGGTGAACTTACAGTTAGAGTTGAATGTTCTGTGAAGAGGGTTAGTTTCCTCCGCTCTCTCTGGATCTTCCTCTGAGGTCTGGTCTGTGTCTGAAACTGTCTCTGTCTCAGACCTGCCGCTTCTTATCTGTGGAAGCTGAAAGTCTGGCAGCTTCTAGAAGTTTCGCACAATGAGACTCCCCACTTCCGGTTTACGACTTCAAAATAAATGTAACTTAATGAATATACGCTGTGGTTCAGTAGGAATTAACATGTGTTGGTCTTATTTTGAAGGTGAAACACGGCACAGTCACTAACACTTGAAGCAGCTTTCAGAGAACTCTCTCGAATGAACCAGAAGCTGCTGGAGGAGAAAAACTGAGAGATCCAACCAAGAGGTTTTATAAGAATTACTTATAAATGACTTAATTTAAGAAGTAAAATAATATAGTTAAAAATAAATATTAAAGCTTTGTAACTCTTTTCGTATAAGTTCTCATACAAGCTACCAGATTATGAAATGAGTAGCCTACTGAGTTCAACACGTTTCTATGAACAAAGGTTGAAAATGACAAAAAGGACTCTGAGAAAGAAGAACTTTACAATAAATACTTTTGTTGTATTTTTATATAATGAATCGAACATGAAACAATTTATGAAAATCAATGTTTAAAGGCCCTGTAGGGAGTTTTGAAATGGCTGAGAAACAGACTGAAAATGATACTGATGCCTCTTTATGACCTTCAATAGCAAACAAGACCATCAGCAACAACACTGACACCTTCTCTGTTGTCATTTTTAATGCCTGAAACCACCCTGAGGGGGTAGGTGTCAGACCAGATAATGGACATCTCGCTTCAGAAACAGCCTTTATCCGACTGTTTTCATGGAAAGTAATCACATTGCCTGATAAAGTTGACTTTTAAAAGACAACAGGATGAGGTTTTTGATGAAAAACACTACTTTTGCATATAAAGGACAAGAGACAAGAACAAAAGTTCCTCACAGCAGCTTTAATCAAGATCAATATTATTATAAGGGCTATTAAAATGGCATGGAAAAGACAGGACCTTAATACCATTGTGCCCATAATCATTTTGAATACATCTTTGTATATGATTATTTATTTGTACACATTATGCTACCCCGTTAGAAACAGGAGTGATGATTTATAAAACATTTAAACTACATATTTATTTAGAAAAAACACAGAAAAACATATGAAATGTTTGAACAGACATTTAATCACTGAAATGATAAAAGTGAGTTATTCCCAAACTGTTGCCTGAGATGAATGAACTCTTAAATTTCACTTTAAAAAGACTCAAACTTTATGATATGCTCTTTTTCAATACTAAATCATGCGATTAAACTGTTGCCAGGTAAAAATACTAATGAAGTGATGTTGCAAAAGGTGTTTCCTGTTTTATTTCATAATCTTTCCTGACTAATGTTGACTCAGTGGTCCCACTCTCTATGGTCCCACCCATGGTCCCACCTCTCCAGCAGCTTCTGGTTCATTCGAGAGAGTTCTCTGAAAGCTGCTTCAAGTGTTAGTGACTGTGTCGTGTTTCACCTTCAAAATAAGACCAACACATGTTAATTCCTACTGAACCACAGCGTATATTCATTGAGTTACCTTTTATTTTGAAGTCGTAAACCGGAAGTGAGGAGTCTCCACATGCGAAACTTCTAGAAGCTGCCAGACTTTCAGCTTCCACAGATAAGAAGCGGCAGGTCTGAGACAGAGACAGTTTCAGACACAGACCAGACCTCAGAGGAAGATCCAGAGAGAGCGGAGGAAACTAACCCTCTTCACAGAACATTCAACTCTAACTGTAAGTTCACCACCGGAAGGTACTTTACTTTGAAAATACGACTCTGTAACATTTGTAAAAAAAAATAGGACATTTATTTTGAGTTAATGTAATTGTAATGAATTGTTAGATGCAAATGAGGAGCACATCTTAAATGTTTTTGTACTTTTTCCTAAATGTACTTCCAGTTCCTGCTCAGACTAATGATAGTAAACGTGTGTAGTATATGTGCTGTGACAGAGTAGAGTGTGTGCAGTAATGTGTTCATCTTTACTTTCCTAAACGTTGATTTCACTGTTTTACAGGTGACTATCTTTAGTAAAAATGTCTTCAGCCAAAGGTGTAGCGATCGGCATCGACCTGGGCACCACCTACTCCTGTGTGGGGGTTTTCCAGCATGGAAAAGTAGAAATCATCGCCAACGACCAGGGCAACAGGACCACCCCCAGCTATGTGGCGTTCACTGACACAGAGAGGCTCATTGGGGATGCAGCTAAGAACCAGGCGGCTCTGAACCCCAGTAACACCGTGTTTGATGCCAAGAGACTGATTGGAAGAAAGTTGGATGATCCAGTGGTGCAGGCTGACATGAAGCACTGGCCCTTCAATGTGATCGGAGATGGAGGAAAGCCCAAAATTCAGGTGGAGTACAAAGGGGAGGACAAAGCCTTCTACCCTGAGGAGATTTCCTCCATGGTCCTGGTGAAGATGAAGGAGATCGCTGAGGCCTACCTCGGCCAAAAGGTGTCCAACGCAGTCATCACAGTCCCCGCCTACTTCAACGACTCCCAGAGGCAGGCCACTAAAGACGCAGGCGTCATCGCAGGACTGAATGTCCTGAGGATCATCAACGAGCCCACGGCAGCCGCCATCGCCTACGGTCTGGACAAAAGCAAGTCAGGAGAACGTAACGTCCTGATCTTTGACCTGGGCGGAGGCACCTTCGACGTGTCCATCCTGACCATCGAAGACGGCATCTTTGAGGTGAAATCCACAGCTGGAGACACTCACCTGGGTGGAGAGGACTTTGACAACCGCATGGTCAACCACTTTGTGGAGGAGTTCAAGAGGAAACACAAGAAGGACATCAGCCAGAACAAGAGAGCCTTGAGGAGGCTGCGCACGGCCTGCGAGAGGGCCAAGAGAACCCTGTCGTCCAGCTCCCAGGCCAGCATCGAGATCGATTCTCTGTTTGAGGGCACGGACTTCTACACCTCCGTCACCAGGGCTCGCTTTGAGGAGCTGTGCTCCGACCTGTTCAGGGGAACCTTAGAGCCGGTGGAGAAAGCTCTGAGAGACGCCAAAATGGACAAGGCCCAGATCCACGAAATCGTCCTGGTGGGAGGCTCCACCCGAATCCCCAAAGTCCAGAAACTGCTGCAGGATTTCTTCAATGGCAGAGAGCTGAACAAGAGCATCAACCCAGACGAAGGCGGTGGCGTACGGTGCTGCCGTCCAGGCCGCCATCCTCACAGGTGATACCTCTGGGAACGTTCAGGACGTGCTGCTGCTGGACGTGGCTCCTCTGTCTCTGGGTATTGAGACAGCCGGAGGAGTCATGACAGCCCTGATCAAACGCAACACCACCATCCCCACCAAACAAACCCAGGTGTTCAGCACCTACTCTGACAACCAGCCCGGGGTCCTCATCCAGGTCTACGAAGGAGAAAGAGCCATGACCAAGGACAACAACCTGCTGGGCAGGTTTGAGCTGACAGGACTCCCACCTGCTCCCCGAGGGGTCCCACAGATCGAGGTCACCTTTGACGTGGACGCCAACGGCATCTTGAACGTGTCCGCGGTGGACAAAAGCACCGGCAAAGAGAACAAGATCACCATCACCAACGATAAGGGCCGACTGAGCAAAGAAGAGATCGAGAGGATGGTGCAGGATGCAGACAAATACAAAGCTGAGGACGACCAGCAGAGGGACAAGATCTCTGCCAGGAACTCCCTGGAGTCGTACGCCTTCAACATGAAGAGCAGTGTGCAGGATGAGAACCTGAAGGGCAAGATCAGTGAGGAGGACCAGAAGAAGGTGATCCAGAAGTGTGATGAGGCCGTGGCCTGGCTGGAGAACAACCTGCTGGCTGAGAAAGAGGAGTACCAACACCAGCAGACAGAGCTGGAGAAAGTGTGCAACCCCATCATCAGCAAGCTGTATCAGGGAGGAGCGCCTGCAAGCAGCTGCAGAGAGGAGGCAAGAGCCGGCTCCCAGGGGCCAACCATTGAGGAGGTGGACTAAAGTGGGACCTGATGAGGACTCTGATTTCTAAAACTGACTTTATATGTGCCTCAATGATTTAAAAATGTTTTTATGGAAATGTTAATATATAAAATGGGTTATTATTAAGAACTGGGTTTCTGGATGTATGTATACGGTTGCATTGCTGGAAAATGTAATAAAGATGATTTATAAATACACCTTAACGCCTCTTTATGTTTTAACTTGCATTTATTCATGGGTGGATGCACAATGTTTTCATATCCATAACTTGCATTAGTGTTATTAGAATATATATTATACTATTATAATATAATTTTCTGCACTTATTACTTTTCAAACATGCTTTATAAACATATTACCAACTTTTTTTAAATTAGAAGGACGAGGGGAAGCTTTAAAACAAAGTGTTGCAGCACACAGAATATCCACTAGATGTCACAGTTTCACTTTGGAGGCGGTACACTCACCAGCAGTCTTGATGTGTTATAGATTTTAGAAGATGGTGATCCTGAGACTATAAACCATTTCAGAATTTTCTATATAAAAAAACATCATCAAATGTGAAATATATTATATCCTGAGAACAAATTTATGTTTTATGCCACTCTTTGTAAAACACTTTGGGGTTACTTATTACTTTTACTCCACTACATTTCTATCAGTGCTCTAGTTACTCACTACTTCAGCTTTGAAGTCAGCTCATGAATATCCTTCTCTTTTCTGAAATCTGATCCTAAGACAGTAAACTGTGTTTGTGTAGTTCTGCTTGTCTCAGTGGTTTAGTCATACCTGTACATCGTGCGTCTCCACCATTGAACGTGGAGCAAACACAGAGCATCAGTCAGATCAGGCAGTTCATTTAGAGGTGGTAATGATGGATATAATTCTCCACCTGAGCACCCACGGCCATATCTTCAGCCCGTGTTAGAGGTTTTTGAATTGAAGAATGATGCATGTCGTTTGAAATGTTCTCCCTGTTTCCCACTCTGCCAAAACACACAAACATTCACTGTCCAACCTGAGAAAGCGTGCTGAGCTACTTAACATTTGTTTAATTCCAGATCAACATTTCAAACTGAGGTGTCTGAGCTTGGAGTAACTTACTGTTTTCATTCCATGGTGTAGTTTTTAGTGATTTCAAGTTATGTTTTCTAAATAAATATAATGTAACAGAATGTACTCCTATGCAGTCTTGACTGCATTTATATATTTTGAAAATACAATGTTTTGAGATTTTTTAAGAAGTACTTTGAATACTTAAGTATTTTTAAAAGGAAGTATTTCAGGGCTTTAACTCAAGTCATAATCTGACAGAGCATCTTTCACTTGTATTGGAGTAATATTTGACCTGGGGGATCTATACTTTGACTTAAGTAATGAAGCTGTGTACTTTGTCCACCACTGTTTATGGGGGATCCTACGGAAGAGGATTCGGGCCACTGAAAAAAATTTAAAAAATTAAAGGCACTATGAGGAGTTTTTCACCAGCTGAGAAACAGACTGAAACCAACACTGATGCCTCTTTATGACCTTCAAAAGCAAACAACAACACTGATACCTTCTCTGTTGTCATTTTTAATGCCTTAAACCACTCAGAAGGGGTAGGTGTCAGGCCACATGATTGACATTTGGCTTTAGAATCACCCTTTTCCGGCTGTTTTCATGGCAAATAATCACATTGAGTGATAAATCTGGCTGTTAAAAGACAGCAGGGTGAGGTTTTTGTTGAAAACAATACTTTTGCATGTACAGAACAAGAGATAAGAGGTATCACTTTGTCCACAATGGGGCGCAAAGCAGCTTTAAGGTCAATTTTTTTTTTTAAATTATTATTATAGAATTCTGAGAAAAAAGTCAGAATAATAATTTTTAAAAAAAATATTTTGACCTTAAATTTTATTTTTGTCAGTGGCCCTAATCCTCTTCCGTAGGATCCAGTGTGGTATGTGTTTTTGGTAAATGTTCAAAAAAGAGAAAATGCAATAATAACCTCTCCAGCAGCTTCTGGTTCATTCGAGAGAGTTCCAGGGAAGCTGCTTCAAGTGTTAGTGACGTGTCGTGTTTCACCTTCACAATAAGACGAGGGCATGATTATTCCTACTGAACCACAGCGTAGATTCATTGAGTTACCTTTTATTTTGAAGTCGTAAACCGGAAGTGAGGAGTCTCCACGTGCGATACTTCTAGAAGCTGCCAGACTTTCAGCTTCCACAGATAAGAAGCGGCAGGTCTGAGACAGAGACAGTTTCAGACACAGACCAGACCTCAGAGGAAGATCCAGAGAGAACGGAGGAAACTAACCCTCTTCACAGAACATTCAACTCTAACTGTAAGTTCACCACCGGAAGTTACTTTACTTTGAAAATACGACTCTGTAACATTTGTAAAAAAAATAGGACTTTTATTTTGAGTTAATGTAATTGTAATGAATTGTTAGATGCAAATGAGGAGCACATTTTAAATGTTTTTGTACTTTTTCCTAAATGTACTTCCAGTTCCTGCTCAGACTAATGATAGTAAACATGTGTGTAGTATATGTGCTGTGACAGAGTAGAGTGTGTGCAGTAATGTGTTCATCTTTACTTTCCTAAATGTTGATTTAACTGTTTTACAGGTGACTATCTTTAGTAAAAATGTCTTCAGCCAAAGGTGTAGCGATCGGCATCGACCTGGGCACCACCTACTCCTGTGTGGGGGTTTTCCAGCATGGAAAAGTAGAAATCATCGCCAACGACCAGGGCAACAGGACCACCCCCAGCTATGTGGCGTTCACTGACACAGAGAGGCTCATTGGGGATGCAGCTAAGAACCAGGCGGCTCTGAACCCCAGTAACACCGTGTTTGATGCCAAGAGACTGATTGGAAGAAAGATGGATGATCCAGTGGTGCAGGCTGACATGAAGCACTGGCCCTTCAATGTGATCGGAGATGGAGGAAAGCCCAAAATCCAGGTGGAGTACAAAGGGGAGGACAAAGCCTTCTACCCTGAGGAGATTTCCTCCATGGTCCTGGTGAAGATGAAGGAGATCGCTGAGGCCTACCTCGGCCAAAAGGTGTCCAACGCAGTCATCACAGTCCCCGCCTACTTCAACGACTCCCAGAGGCAGGCCACTAAAGACGCAGGCGTCATCGCAGGACTGAATGTCCTGAGGATCATCAACGAGCCCACGGCAGCCGCCATCGCCTACGGTCTGGACAAAAGCAAGTCAGGAGAACGTAACGTCCTGATCTTTGACCTGGGCGGAGGCACCTTCGACGTGTCCATCCTGACCATCGAAGACGGCATCTTTGAGGTGAAATCCACAGCTGGAGACACTCACCTGGGTGGAGAGGACTTTGACAACCGCATGGTCAACCACTTTGTGGAGGAGTTCAAGAGGAAACACAAGAAGGACATCAGCCAGAACAAGAGAGCCTTGAGGAGGCTGCGCACGGCCTGCGAGAGGGCCAAGAGAACCCTGTCGTCCAGCTCCCAGGCCAGCATCGAGATCGATTCTCTGTTTGAGGGCACGGACTTCTACACCTCCGTCACCAGGGCTCGCTTTGAGGAGCTGTGCTCCGACCTGTTCAGGGGAACCTTAGAGCCGGTGGAGAAAGCTCTGAGAGACGCCAAAATGGACAAGGCCCAGATCCACGAAATCGTCCTGGTGGGAGGCTCCACCCGAATCCCCAAAGTCCAGAAACTGCTGCAGGATTTCTTCAATGGCAGAGAGCTGAACAAGAGCATCAACCCAGACGAGGCGGTGGCGTACGGTGCTGCCGTCCAGGCCGCCATCCTCACAGGTGATACCTCTGGGAACGTTCAGGACGTGCTGCTGCTGGACGTAGCTCCTCTGTCTCTGGGTATTGAGACAGCCGGAGGAGTCATGACAGCCCTGATCAAACGCAACACCACCATCCCCACCAAACAAACCCAGGTGTTCAGCACCTACTCTGACAACCAGCCCGGGGTCCTCATCCAGGTCTACGAAGGGGAAAGAGCCATGACCAAGGACAACAACCTGTTGGGCAGGTTTGAGCTGACAGGACTCCCACCTGCTCCCCGAGGGGTCCCACAGATCGAGGTCACCTTTGACGTGGACGCCAACGGCATCTTGAACGTGTCCGCGGTGGACAAAAGCACCGGCAAAGAGAACAAGATCACCATCACCAACGATAAGGGCCGACTGAGCAAAGAAGAGATCGAGAGGATGGTGCAGGATGCAGACAAATACAAAGCTGAGGACGACCAGCAGAGGGACAAGATCTCTGCCAGGAACTCCCTGGAGTCGTACGCCTTCAACATGAAGAGCAGTGTGCAGGATGAGAACCTGAAGGGCAAGATCAGTGAGGAGGACCAGAAGAAGGTGATCCAGAAGTGTGATGAGACCGTGGCCTGGCTGGAGAACAACCTGCTGGCTGAGAAAGAGGAGTACCAACACCAGCAGACAGAGCTGGAGAAAGTGTGCAACCCCATCATCAGCAAGCTGTATCAGGGAGGAGCGCCTGCAGGCAGCTGCAGAGAGGAGGCAAGAGCCGGCTCCCAGGGGCCCACCATTGAGGAGGTGGACTAAAGTGGGCCCTGATGAGGACTCTGATTTCTTTAACTGATTAATATATCAAAATGTAAATATTTAAAAATGGGTTATTAATCAGAACTGGGTTTCTGGATGTATGTTTACGGTTTCATTGCTGGAAAGTGTAATAAAGATGATTTATAAATACACCTAAACGCCTCTTTATGTTTGAACTTGCATTTATTCATTGGTATTAGTTGAGTTGAGTACTAAACAGTAACAATTACCTGCTGAATGCACAATGTTTTCATATCCTTAACTTGCATACGTGTTAGAATATATATGTACTATTATAATATAATTTTCTGCACTTATTACTTTTCAAACATGCTTTATAAACATATTACCAACTTTTTTTAAATTGGAAGGACGAGGGGAAGCATTAAAACAAAGTGTTGCAGCACACAGAATATCCACTAGATGTCACAGTTTCACTTTGGAGGCGGTACACTCACCAGCAGTCTTGATGTGTTATAGATTTTAGAAGATGGTGATCCTAAGACTATAAACCATTTCAGAATTTTCTATATAAAAAATATCATCAAATGCTAATTATATTATATCCTGAGAACAAATTTATATTTTAGGCCACTATTTGTAAAAAAATTAAAATTGCATTTCATCTATGTAAGGAATTTCCCATTGAGAATGTGGACAGTTCATCTCCTCCTGTTTTAAATACTCTTCAGCTTTAGTGTGTCCATGTGATACATCTCCACAAAAGAAAGGGTTTGAATAACATTTTAACTGTTTTATGGGAAAACTGCTTATTTAAAGCTTCTCTATAAGCAGTGGTGGACATTGACAAATTAAATTTACAGAGCAGATTTCACTGAGATCAGGCCGTTCATTTAGAGGTGGTGATGATGGCTATAATTCTTCACCTAAGCGCCCACGGCCATATCATCCCGCGTGATAAAGGTTTCTGAATTCTCCACCTGAGCACCCATGACCATATCTTCAGCCTGTGTTAGAGGTTTCTGAAATGAAGAATGATATGTATCGTTTCAAATGTTCTCCCTGTTTCCCACTCTGCCCAAACATACAAACATTCACTGTCCTTAACGTTTGTTTCATTCCAGATCAACATTTCAAACTAAGGTGTCTGAGCTTGGAGTAACTTACTGTTTTTATTCCATGGTGTAGTTTTTAGAGATTTCAAGTAATGGTTCCTAAATAAACATAATGTAACAGAATGTACTCCTATGTAGTCTTGACTGCATTTATGTATTTTGAAAATACAATGTTTGGAGATTTTTTAAGAAGTACTTTGAATACTTAAATATTTTTAAAAGCAATTACTCCAGTACTTTAACTTGAGTAATAATCTGACAGAGCAACTTTCACTTGTATTGAAGCAATATTTGACATGGATTATCTATACTTTGACTTAAGTAATGAAGCTGTGTACTTCGTCCACCACTGTCTATGGGGGATCCTACAGAAGAGGATAAGGGCCACTGAAAAAAAAAAATTAAGGTCAAATTTGAATTATTTTGAGAAAAAGTCAGAATTCTTAGATTAAAGTCAGAATTCAGAATTCTGACTTTTTTCTCAGAATAATAATAATAAAAAAAAATTCCCCTTAAATTTTTTTTGTCAGTGGCCCTAATCCTCTTCCGTAGGATCCAGTGTGGTATGTGTTTTTGGTAAATGTTCAAAAAGGAGAAAATGCAATAATAAATGTTTTTCATTGGACCTTCATGCTTCTCCTTATTCAAACCCAGCATGAGATTAATGTGAGTGAATGAAATGTGTACGACAGTGAGTGAGTCTTGTAAGAATAATCATTAAATCGAGCCTTAGAGGCAGTTTGCACCATGGTTTGCACCATGGTTTGCACTCCATCACTAACATTATCTAGGTCAGTTTATTTATACCGCTACATCTGTGAAACGGAAACCTCACCGGAAATAGAAATACTGAGTTTCCGGTCAGCACTAAGCCCCGCCCCTCAGTCTGAGCCATCTTAGAACAAAAAACGGTCCAGAAACACTCCGAGCTCAGGATGGGGCGCAGACATTAGGCGGGATCAGTTTGTTTTAATAACCTGAGTGGAACGGGACAGCATGCTGGAGAGTGGAGCTCCACGGAGGAACATCAGCCACACCCCGTTACTAAGCTAACCTCAACATTAGCTCCGAGCTATCACAGCTAAGCTAGCCAATTAGCCGAGGCTAGTCACAGTCTCGAGGTTCCGCCGAACCAGCAGATAAAACTATAAAGTGTTTAAATATTTAACTGCCTCACTTGAACCAGGAGGAACTAAAGCAACGATGGGCCGAACGTAGAACTGATTATCTACAGAGGAGACACCAGGACATGAGGAGAGAGGCGCGCTAGCTTGGCTGCTAACAGTTGTTTTCCGTTCCCCAGTGGAACCTCCAGAAGCCGCGGTGAGTGAAGCTACATCTGTTAGCTCTAATGCTAGCTGACTCAGTTAGCTTCCTGAGGGCTCAAACTTCTGATTTATCTCTAATCCTTCATCTTAACCCTCCTGATGTGTTTGTTTCTCAGGGACAGCAATAATGTTCCAGGGTCAATTTGACCCGGGGCATGTTTAATCATCAAAAAGAGTCAGAACACCCCAAAAAATCCCAATAAACATTTATTTAATCTCATTATTAACTCCATTAATACATATTTAAATCAATATCCAGTGCAATAGTGTTCTTCAATCCTCAGATCATGGTTTAATGAGGACATCTCACTCGCCTTTAATGAAAATTCATGTTAAAATCAGAATCAGAGTCAGTAATTCTATATTTATCCCTGGGGGAAATTCAGTAAAATAGGATTAGGGGGAAATATGTCCCACAGTTGCAAAGAAACATTAAGTATTTGACACTTCTGACCCCTTTTAGCATCGACTTTGACTGCCAGGTCAAATTGACCCACAAGCAGCATCTATATCTGTAAATGCATACAGATATAGCAAATATGTGAAATCTACCATTTTCATTTTATATGTTCATTTCACCTTTTAAACCAAGCAGAAGAAGTTTCATACAGAAAAAATACTTTAATTATTTTACCTTCCAAAAGGGTCAAATTGACCCGCAACATACCAGGAGGGTTAAAATACATTAGGTGAAATCAGTTTTAGCTAAACGTTTAAAGCATTTCATTTGGATGGGATGTTTTATCTTCTTTTATTTAGTTAGCTGGATTTGAGACTACACAATGAGACGGATAGTTAAAATATTAAAGATGTGATTCAGAGAGTAATAACAACAAAAGAAGGGTTCACTTGTGATGAATACTGTCACAGTTTGTCCTGTGTTATATGTTGGTTTGTATGTGAGTGTATGTCGGTCAGCTCAGTGGTTACACAGTAAGGTTATCATTAGATATCGCTGTCATCTACAGTCAGCATCATTCATCTGCATGTAAAATCGTTAGGTGAATAATAAAATACATATCATGCAACATGTTACATCCTGGATGATGGGATTGTGAAATCTTAAACATCTCTGCACTTGCTCACAGATGTACGGTGGCCCTGAAGTGCAAATCAGAAAACACTACGACAATTCAGAATTCAGGGTACCTACTTCTTCTGGTTTGGTTCTGCTTGGTGCCGTTGTGATTTGCACTTCAGGGCCACCGTACAGATGTGACGTTGCAGGCCACATCTTTTCCTGTCTGATGATTGATACTGGTTTGCATTGATGAGGCTTTCTAACAGGATGGAGACGAGGCTGTTTTTTGGTGTTGCCTCAGACGCATCTTTACTTTATAGCTCTGAGCTCGAAGGGTTGATGTAATGCTTATGTAAACTCAGAAATCCACGCCTCGCATCTTGTGTGTCTTTATTTCCTTTTTAAACAAGTCTGGAGGGATTCAGAGTTAAATATAAACACTGTTTGCATTGGGAGTTAAGGCATCCGTGTGATCACGGGGAGAAGTATTGTGCTCTCACCTTGTTTGCTCCCATAGGGTTGGCTCACAGACAACTGGCAGTGTTAGAGTTACAACATTCATTGTCATAGATAGACTCTGGTATACTTTAAAGGATGAATGTGAATTTTGAATTAAGAAGTTAAAAAATCAAGTCGCTAATGTGACTCTTATCTCATCTTTAAAATGTATTCCTTCTGTTGTTTTTATGAGCACCTGGTTGTAATGTGGTTTTCGGGCGTCTGAAAGTACGACTCCCATAATAATATTCCAGATAACTTAAGAAAGCAGTAAGTGGCAGTTGTTGATAAAAAGGGTGCGGCTCTGAGATTCAGAACTGGAGTACAACTCACAAACTTCTGCAGCACCAGCATGTCTATCATATCTAACTAGAATATCTACAACAACTTTGCACAGTCTCTCTCTCTCTCTCCTTGTCTTCTTGAATAAAGGGCGAATAGTTAGCAGTGATTAAATCGCATTTCTGCTCGTTATGCCGATCCCTAATACTTCATTGATTATATCTCTGACTACATTTCGTTACCTCATCGTTTGTTATCCAACACTCTATAAAAGAACAAACCTCCATGAACGTTTTGAAGGTGTTGTTTTTCTTAATTGAGCTTATAAATACTTCCATGTCCTCTCCTTGTTCCAGCTCCACACTCTCATTCACAACAGGGAGCTTCTGTTATGCAAAACTGTTCCCAAGTCAGGACTGCGAGCAGCCATGTGACATCGGTCCTTAACGATGAAGAGGCACCAAATTTCAGTGATTCATTCTGTTTTAAAAAGCGTTGACTGACAGTGTTTCCTCTTTCTTTCTTTGTCTGTCCTTCAGTTTCTTATTTTACCTCAAAGTGACGATGAGTTTGTTTTTTCCACATGAGTTATGGAAACTGCCTCGAGTGCTTTGTGTTTTAACTTGCAAGGAAAAACTCTGTTACCTGAGGAATGGGGAAATGGAGGACAACAGTGAAGCATTTTAAAACGCACAAACTGAACAAATTTCCTCTGAGTCATAGACACCCCGACTTTGGTTTATAGCACCATTGTTCTATCTGTCGTTGCAGTGATTTAGTGCTGTGTAACAGGCTGACTGATCTCTCCATAACTCAATCATATTGATCACAGCTCTGTATCAGCTTCCTTGTATCCCTCAGCTCGAGCTTTAAGTAATGTTGCATGTAGAGAGAGGAACGTGAGGTGAGCTGTCCTGATAAAGGTCCCTGCTTGGATCAGACTCTCAGTGATGGTGAAGGTAATTAGGATGCCCCATTTTCTCCCTTTGTATTTAAAGAGCTTGTTGTGTTCTTCCTGTAAACCAACACACCCGTGTCTTTCCCATTCCAGAGATTGGTTGTTATTCTTGTGATTGCAGACAGTAGCTGCCTGCAGGCGTCTGCTGCTGCTGCTGCTTCGCCTTGAACACCATCACATAATATAAGATTGGAAATTGGTTCACTGCGTACCGACGAAACTCTGGGTCAGAGTGGGAGGGTGGGAATATGTCTTCTTGTCTAGCACAGATTTACAAGCGCTCTTACACACAGCAGCCAGCATTAAACAGGGACCCCGAGGCCCGTTTTAGTGCATTCATGGATCCACAGAGGCCTTATTATGATGTCGGCTCTCCTCAGGGCTCCAGCTGACACTCAAGGATGAGCAGCTACATTAACCCCATTATAAAGTGATGCTGCGTTTGTCAATAACCCCGGCTCAGCGTGTAGGCTGAGATCACATTCAGGGGGCTGATTTGGTCACATGATTGGATGCTAGGCTTGGGTTTATTTTTATCCATCTTTGATTTGAGTTGGATGGTAAAGGACTACAGCTCTGCTGGTTTCTGGTGCACTGCGAGCTTCACAAGTTTCCTGCGTTTAAATCTGTAAAGATCTTTTTGTTCTCTCCGCCCCTCGTTTGTCTCGTTGTCCTCTAACCTTCATCACTGTAAGAGTTTCACATAAAGAATGGACTCATTGAAATGTCTGGTTTTAGAAATAATGATGTCCACTTTCTATATTTTCCAGCTTGGTTTCCAAACAATGGCAGATTTAATGAGTTCATCTGTGTTGAATGCTACAAGTTCTTCATGGTCAAAATTCTTCTAGGGACATTTTCAGTCTTTGTGTCGGTCTCTAGAGATCAGAAATGGACCGTCATGTTCTCTACAGTCTCATGACGACCTTCATGGTTGAAACATTGAAAGGGAGGAGGCTTTGTCTCCCCCCCCCCACGTCAGCTCTCACTCTCTTTGTCCTCATGTTTAGAACCAAACCCTCCATTTTCTCCCAATTAAACATCACAGCGTCTTCATGACTGTTTCATGTACTCATGTCATAACTTCTCAGCTGGTTGCTGCCCTACATAGATCAGCTGTGGGAGATAAAGGCTTTTCTCTGTATGCACAGAGGTGCAGAGCCCAGAATCAACCACTCATGACATTCCTGAAATAGTACGATTTTCTTAGAAATACACCGTACACTTGGAGTATCAGGGAAGCTGGTTTTAGGATTCTGTAAATAGGTCATTTTTCCAGAGCAGAAGAATGCATTTTCCAGGGTGTTTAACACATTAATTAGACGCTTTCTTTCCAGCTGAAGTGGAAAACTGACCTTAAAATCCCTCAGAACAAAATGGGTACAGAGTCTAGAACACCAAGCGGATGTTCTGACAGCATAACTCTTAGACAGGACCTGCTGTACCTCCAGAAGCCCGGCTTTTTAACACATCCCTCAAACTGAACATTTCAGCTGTTAGCAGGCATTCAAGTGTTAAAAACCTGGGCCCAGTGTTTCATATTTAGGGGTTTAAATGAGTAATACTTTGGAGGTGTTCCAGTAGATCCAGCTTCAGCCAGACACCGTGAAACTGGCCCGTTACCTTTTTACATAACCCTGAAGGGGAACGCAACAAAACAAAGTACATCAACTAATCCACTGATGGTCTCAAGTTGTGTTTCCAAGTTTCAGGTTTCTGGTGACGCTACAGAAAAGATACAAAGACAGACCTTTTCATTAAACAAAGATCAGTCACTGCTCTAAACAGCTCCAGATTCTGTAAACAGTGATTTAGCCTCACAGACACAGGAGCTGCTGGTCTGCCGCTGCCTTCAGAGGCTGCTCTCATGATATTCTGTCACTGCAGTGTTTAAAACCGTTTGATTTAAATGCAATTAAACAACAAACTAGGCCACGGAGGCAGCAGCAGCAGACCAGCGGAGACTCGAGGTCTGCATGATGTCATCTTGCTTTGACTTTTTTTGCTCTTTCCCCTCCCAGCACTAATCTGAGCTCTCACCTCTCCTGCAGGCCCTGGCCATGCCCTCGAGTGCACGGGCGGGCAATCTAAAAGACCCGGATGTGGCAGATCTCTTCTGCAAAGATGATCCAGAGAAGCTTTTTGCAGACCTGCGAGAGATCGGCCATGGCAGCTTCGGGGCTGTTTACTTTGTGAGTGGGACATCAAATCCTCTAACGTTTTGTGGCAGTTGTTGTTTTGACTGTTCATGCGTGTCTTTATCTTCAGCTGAGCCTTCGTGACGATGAACTGTGAGCTCCATGAAGCCTGGTGCTCGGTCCCTGATAATGCAGATTAACTTACATTAATAACATTTGTGTTGTGATGCAATCAAAAGGGAAATTCACCCCCCATAGTCTTTACAGGTGGAAGAATAGCACCATGGATATCTCTACTCAAACACACCAGTAACATCAACACATTAAAGACTATAGTTATTATTTTGAGCTTTGCCTCTTTAACCCATAACCTCATACTTGTAGATCATCTGGTATCTACATCTATACGTCTTGTGAAGAGAGTTAAAGGTTTGGCTTTCAATGACGACACTAAGATGTTGAATCTTGATATTTTGATGACCTTATTGATGTCATTCATGAGATGCTAGCTTGCTTGAACAGGCTCCTTAAGTCCATCCAAAGTTAATGCTCAGAATCTGCAGTCATGATCTTGTTTTGTTTCACAGCTTCTATAAAAAGTGAGAGACTTGTTTGCTTCACTCTGTGGCTGTTTCTAGAACTCAGGACTGAGTGTTTCCTGAGGTCAAACTCTGCTTTTGTTGATAGATAAACTGTCATAAAACATTAATACTGATAGTATTATATGAGTTTATATAAAGGAAGTATGCTACAAGTTTCCAGGCTGACTGCATCACTACAAATCCATCACTTTTCTTCCTCTGTCTTCAGTTTGTCACGTCTCTATTGTGGTGTTGTTAACACAGACATGTCAGTGCTTCACGTCTCTGAATGAGCACAACAAAGATGTATAAATCAACACTGTGAGCAAAGCATACAGCCCTGACAGAGCACGTTCCCCTATCTACTGATTTGCAGATAGTCTTCTGTTTTCCTTGCGAGTCCAAAGCACCACGATGTGATGTTCCTGTTGCTGGAATCAAACTGTCTGATCTTTAACCCTCTTTTCAAGCAGTTCTTTTTTAAAAAGCTCTCTGAGTCCAGGAGGCATGGGTGTTATTTTGTGTGGGCTCCTGAAAGACAGAAATATCCGTCTTCATCTGCATTTTGTTTTTTAAGAAGGTAGCTGTGAATCTTAAAACCACCCCCCCCGCCTCATTACACAAACAGCGGGAACCCGGCTGTACTAAGCCGGTTCATTGTACCTGCAAATTATTCTTCAGACTGTGTGGCAGACTAACACCTCCACTGTGTTAAACTGAGGGTCTGAGTTTCAGAGGATCCTTAAAGGACCATTAGAGACGTGCTGCAGAAATAGAGACGTGCATTTATTTGCATCCATTAAACGGGAGTGCTGCAGCTCCTTACAAGGAGAGCAGGGACCCAAACAGAAGAGAGGTCTTTGCAAACATCATGACAGTGACTGTGTCTGAAACTGCATACTACAACACTTCATACGTAGTATAGAGTCATACTGTGTAAGGGCAGGAGTCTCTGGGTCTCACGATAGAATACCAGATACTTGGCCCACGATAACGATAATATCACGATACTGAGATAATCAATATATTGCAAAGAATGACGTAACGATCCACTGCGGTACGGAGCAGGACCACCAGACCGCTGGAGTCATGTGACCGAGGTTTCCCCTGGGTAATCACTGAATCAAGGATTCTCCTCCTCCTCCTCTCCTCATCCATGTTGTCTTCCTGGTCCTCTGAAAACCTCTGAGCTGTTGACTCCAGGCCTGGCTCCGCTCATCATGACTTTGGTTTGTTGTTGTAGTTAAGTGAAATACGATCTGGTGATAACACAGAGTGTTTTATTCTGAAAATTAACCGGATGTTTTCATTTTGTTTTGGTGAAACCTGACTTCCTGTCCCGCTCCATCTGCTCTGTTGAGATTGATGCGTCGTGCTCCTGCATTTGGGACAAATAGAGGTCTTGTGTATCTGATCCGGAGGACTCCGACCTGCCGGATCAGAGACTTAGCCGGAACACAATGGAGCGGATCCAGTGGAAGTTAACACATTGACTAGAATAGAAACCTATCAGATCTGGTGCTGTGATGGATCAGAAAGGGACCTGGTTGAATTAGTCCATCAGTTCTAAGTTTTATATCTGGTTAAAAGCTTATTTAAATAACCAGTTTTATGCTGTTGTTGAATCCTGTACTCAACCTGAGGGCGTGTCAGTTTAGAATCAGAACACAGAAAAGGAAACACGTCCTTCATATTTGGTTTCAGACTCAGAGTTCAGAGTTTCATGCTCGTCATTATTCCTTTAATTTCTCAGGGACAGGGCACATCATGATGTCATAGCCCGACTCCATGTTATTACCATTTCATGCAAACATAGCTAAACGGTTAGATCACAGGGTACAGCTGCTGTTTAAAATTAGGAAACAAGTCCAATCCATGAGGCACGGCATGCCAGTTAAAGGAGCAGAGCACAGACTTTGTCAGCAGACGGGAGCATGAGACGATACTTCTTATTTGAATTCTCTATAACAGGCCTTATAGATTATTCTGTGTTCACCTGACAGAGTCTGGAAAGGAAATCTGATGTTGTATTTATAGTTAATGGCGTACTCTCTTTTCCTTTCATGAGTTGCTGTGGTTTATTTGCATGTATAACATTTTAGCTGAAGGTGTCTGGATCCCAGGGACATGAACGTTTAATAATCAGTCACCTAACAAACAGAAACATCCACGCCTGCTCTGTCTGACTGTTTATTATAGCAGAACTCTAAAGGGTTAATCTTCCTCCTGATATTTCAGACAATACATCGTGTTGCATCATTGAGTTGTTTACAATCTGGGGTACAACTGACCTCAGCGTCGGTGCATCATGACTTTGTCTGGTGCAGCATCACTTAGGATTTAGGATTAAGCTTTTTGGAGGATTAAGCTGCTGGAATAGATTTGAGAATATATGAGCATCTTAACCAAAAAATGAGTAATGCAGTTTGGATGAAATGGATCACTGTGTTCAGTCTTTGTCCTCGCTGAAACGGTCGATCTTCTGGCTCCACCAAGTGGTCGAAAACCTCTCCTCCTCCACTGCAGGGTTTAAAAACAGAACTGAGAGAGGAGAGGAGGTGATCGTACCTCTGAGGATGATGGTGTTCAGAGTCGTTTACTCGCTCTTCACTAACTGGGTTACAGCCAGCTTACTCCAGAAATCTCATTCCTTAAACGTGATGAAGACGCCTTGTTTCTGTAATCAGGGTCAGGGATTAGAGGAACCTGATTCCTCCTGGACGACTCGATCGCTTCTTCAACATGTGTCCATATTTCTAATCTGTATTTCTACACATAGCTGTCCAGGACGCCTGCTGGAGTCAAATATCCTCACTTGTAGAGAGACTGTATATCCTGTGTGTGTTCATATATATGCAGCACACTTTCAAAGGTCTAGATGAGTCCATGTCTCATTAGGGCAGGACTGATTTGGCCCTGACTTGATAAGAACAGGTGTCTACACAGTATTTGTCAGGTGATCATAATGTTATAGCTGATCAATATTGAGCATTTAGAAGCATCAACTTTCTCTCTCTGACCTTTTTGCTCTTCTATATGTCGGATAAAAGATCCAGATTTTCAAAATAAAGTTCCTTCATAGGAAAGAAAACTGGCTTCTGGTTTTAAACAAAATGTTTTTAATTAGATTTTTCTGTTTTATTTGATTGAGTAATGATTCTTTAAAGCTGTGTCTGAGTATGTTAGTATTCAGTGTGTTGTTTAGAGTAATAATTGTGTTGTTTGTTGTCCATCAGGCCCGTGACGTGCGCAACAATGAGGTGGTGGCCATCAAGAAAATGTCCTACAGCGGCAAGCAGACGAACGAGGTAAAACACTCATCCTCCTCCCGGTCCTCACCTCAACGTCTCAGAGAAATCATCACGATTATTTCAGTCAGATATCAAACAAGTGACAGAAGAGCTAACAGAGAGGCAGGCGGAAAAAAACAACAGACATCAGTGCGTGACGACAACATTTAAAGACGTGTGCTGCACCAGTTTACAAATGAATCCTTTCTGCACACCATGCAGTCGAACGAAAAGTCAAATTCCAGCTGCACAAATTCGAAGTTGAAAAGATGTCCAGACAAAATGCATCCAAACAAACATCCCTGATCAGAATCCAGTCATCACTAAGTGCTAACACAGTGATGCACTTTGACCATGTTTATACTCTGTGTGCTCTGACTGCAGGTAAAAGAGTGTTTCTGTAATGTTTTATTCCTTAAGAGGAACAAACTGAAAGCCAGAGCAAAGAATCTCACAGTTCAGTCAGAGCTCGTCTAACGCTGCAGCTGTAAAGAATAAAACCTGACAGTCTGAGACGAGTCACCTAAAAGCTTGCCCACTCAATTTGATTAAAAGCATTTTTGTTAGTTGATAGACGGGTTACCAAACCATGAAACAAGAAAACATGACAGAGTTAGATTTAATAAAAGCATGAAACAAAGAATCAGAGAGTGTGGAAATGAGACACAAGAAACGTTGATGTTCTTTCTACAGACTGCTTTGTGATTCTTCATGTTAAGCTTGATTTGTCGCCTCAGTGGAAGATTGTTGACGTGTAAACCTTTTCAGAATATGCAGAGAAAAGAAGAGAGAGAGGATAAGACACAAGATGTTTGAACTGTGTTTTTCTTCTGTTCAGAAATGGCAGGACATCATCAAAGAGGTGAAGTTCCTGCAGAAGCTTCGCCACCCAAACACCATCGAGTATCTGGGATGTTACCTGAAGGAGCACACAGCATGGGTACGTGTTGCATCACTGCATTCACTCACCTGGAGCAGCTCATAAATGTTCTGAAACTTTTTAATCCTCTAACTGTTGTCAGACGTAAACATTGATGTAACGTGAATATGAATCCTCACTGTGTGTGGAGCTCTCATGGTTTACTGCGTCTCCCTCAGCTGGTGATGGAGTACTGCCTCGGCTCCGCCTCAGACCTCCTTGAAGGTCAGTTTGACACGGGACACTCGCACTTACCTTCAGTTACTGTTCCCAAATTGTTGTTTGTGAATCACCGTGTTCTTTCGTCTTCCCAGTTCACAAAAAGCCGCTCCAGGAATTTGAAATAGCTGCTATTACCCATGGTGCACTGCAGGGATTAGCATATCTTCACTCTCACAACATGATTCACAGGTAAGAGCTTTTACACTGAGCTGGATCCTTCATTGCCAAGAAACATGTTTGCATTCTCCTCTCCTGAGGCCACCATGCCATGTGTGTTTTACGATGTTAATAAAGGTCAGAGGAACTGAACATGTTCACAACAATCACTCTCTGCACTAACTTCTGATCCTGTAGGGACGTGAAAGCAGGAAACATCCTGCTGACAGAACCGGGTCAGGTCAAACTCGGGGACTTTGGTTCCGCCTCAATCATCTCTCCAGCTAACTCCTTCGTAGGGACTCCGTACTGGTGAGTCTTCAAACTGATCATTCATGCCTCCTCTTACTTTGACAAATCTGCTTCCACTGATAAAAGTTACACAACGTTCATGTCGTTGTGTTTTTCAGGATGGCTCCTGAGGTGATCTTAGCCATGGATGAGGGCCAGTATGACGGGAAGGTGGACGTCTGGTCCCTGGGCATCACCTCTATAGAGCTGGGTACTGACCTGCTGTCTGACTCCTTTATGTCGCTGTGTTTCTGTCTCTGTGTTTATAAAGCTGAAGGTCTTGTTCTCTTTCCACAGCGGAGAGGAAGCCTCCTCTGTTCAACATGAATGCTATGAGTGCCTTATATCATATCGCTCAGAATGAAAGCCCCGTCCTTCAGTCCAATCACTGGTGAGAACATTTCCATCCCCTCCTCCTCCTCGTCTGTCTGGACTCTTCTTGCACAGCTCATTTTCCTGCTTTCACAGCTTTGTTTTGTTTTTTGCTCACTCACGTGATTTAATGTAATCTCGTCTCTCTGCAGGTCTGATTCCTTCCGCAACTTTGTGGACTCTTGCCTACAGAAGATTCCCCAGGACCGGCCTACCTCTGACGTGCTGCTGAATGTGAGAATACAGTTACAGCAACACATGCACACAAAGATAAACACATGGCTGCAATATATATACAATATACAAAACTTTTGACGTGTTTTTACTGGATACAGACGGATTCAACAGCCTGAACTTTACGCTGCAACAGTTTGCAACTTTTAATTTGAGCTATACTTTAACCAGATCAAGGGTATTGGTCCCCAGCTTGAAGCCGTGCAATAGAACTTAAATGAAAAGGATCTTTATGTCCTGCACAGTCATGAACCATGATGTGTTTCTGTGCTAATCTGCCGTCTCCGCTGCAGCATCGGTTTTTGTGCCGCGAGCGTCCTCTGACGGTGATCATGGACTTGATCGCAAGAACCAAGGATGCAGTGCGGGAGCTGGACAACCTGCAGTACCGCAAGATGAAGAAGATCCTCTTCCAGGAGACCCAACAGAACGGCCCTGTGTCGGAGGGAGGGGAGGATGAGGAGGTGAGGAATAAGGAGGGTGGAAACTCACATAGTCTAATTGGCTGTGTGGGTTTTGTTGAGTGGCATGTTTTAGTGAGGACTCCTCTAAATCCAGACCGTGTGTTTCTGTGTCAGGAGGTGGAGCAGTACCTGTTGCGGACGGGAACAGTGAACAGCATGGAGAGCTCTCAGTCCGTACCCAGCATGTCCATCTCTGCCAGCTCCCAGAGCAGCTCTGTCAACAGTCTGGCCGACGCCTCTGATGACAGCAGCAGTGAGATGGCCATGATGCAGGAAGGCGAGCACACGGTGACCTCCAACAGCTCCATCATCCACAGACCGACGGTGAACACCACCACCTGAGTTTACTCTGATGGATCCACCTTCATCTGTGTTTGTTCTAACTCTCTCCCGTGTCTCTGTCTCAGGGTCAGGATAACATCTATGATGATCCCTACCAACCAGAGATGGACCAACCGCAGGTTGCCTCAGCTGGACGCCGCCGAGTCTACTATCGCAACAGAGACCACTTTGCCACCATCAGAACCGCCTCGTTGGTACGATGACTCAGCGGATCCTCTTACGAGAGATTTGGCTTCTTGTTTGAAAGATAACTGGCAGAAAGTTTGTTTTAGGGGAGAGGGGGGCCTGAGATTTAAAACCACCTCGATGCAGGGTTGTCCTTAAAATATCTTGAATCTAATTTTGAGAAGCCTGGAGACACCACAACAAAAAGAGAACCATAGTTTCTCTTGTAGTTTGAAGCCTCTCAGAGTTAAACATTCAATCATACAGATTCAGTTTATGTCAGGTGAACAAGTTTGGGGATATCTTGGAGTATCTGAAATCAGCTCGTACTCAGCCATCATGTGTTTTTCTCTTCTCCAGGTGACCCGACAGATCCAGGAGCACGAGCAGGGCTCAGCGCTGCGAGAGCAGATGTCTGGGTACAAGCGGATGAGGCGGCAGCACCAGAAGCAGCTGATGGGGCTGGAGAACAAGCTGAAGGCGGAGATGGACGAGCACCAGCTGAAGCTCGACAAGGAGCTGGAGAATCAGAGGAACAGCTTCTCCACAGAGGTTGACAAACTCGTGAAGAAGCACCAGGCCATCCTGGAGAAAGAGGTGAGGCAGACTGAAGCTCTGCTCTGCATGTCTGTAATGAAACTACTACCATATGTGTAGCACTAAGTGATTACTGAGCGATGGTTTGTGTCCTCCTGCAGACAAAAGCAGCTCTGACAGAAGAGAAGAAGTTTCAGCAGCACATCCTGGGACAGCAGAAGAAAGAGCTGACCAGTTTATTGGAGTCCCAGAAACGTCAGTATCGCATGCGCAAGGATCAGCTGAAAGAGGTGAGAGGCAAACACTCATCCACATATTCAGACCAGGGTCAATGATTCAGGATGCTAAACCATCTGCCGTCCACTCAACAGGAGCTGAACGAGAACCAGTCCACTCCGAAGCGGGAAAAGCAGGAGTGGTTGATCCGTCAGAAGGAGTGTATGCAGCAGATGCAGGCGGAGGAGGAAGCCAGCCTGCTGCGGAGGCAGAGGCAGTACTACGAGCTGCAGTGTCGCCAGTACAAGAGGAAGATGCTGCTGGCTCGCCACAACCTGGAGCAGGACCTGCTCAGAGAGGTACAGCTGCTCAAATCCTCTCAACTGTCTATTCTTTAAAAACCAGCTCCATCATTCATCAAATATTACTCCTTAAGAGACGTTTGATTTCATGTTGTCATCATATTGAAGCAGGACTCGAATATTTTCATGACTCAGTTAAATCACTCCATGCTGTCTCCACCAGGACCTGAACAAGAAGCAGACCCAGAAGGATCTGGAGTGCGCTATGCTGCTGCGGCACCACGAGTCCACTCAGGAGCTGGAGTTCAGGCAGCTGAGCATCGTGCAGAGGACCCGGGCCGAACTGATCCGTACTCAGCACCAAACCGAGCTGACCAACCAGATGGAGTACAACAAGCGCCGTGAGCAAGAGCTTCGACAGAAACACACTGTGGAGGTCCGGCAGCAGCCCAAGAGCCTCAAGGTGAGAGGGGGACCTGATCAGACCTGATCAGACCGGGTCAGAGTGTCTGATGTTAGCATCTCTGTTTTCATTTTCTGGGTTTCTAATTGAAATCATTCTTTCAGTCCAAAGAGCTGCAGATCAAGCGTCAGTTCCAGGAGACCTGTAAGATCCAGACCCGTCAGTACAAAGCTCTGAGGAACCACCTGCTGGAGAGCACTCCCAAATCCGACCACAAGGCCGTCCTCAAACGCCTCAAAGAGGAACAAACACGTAAGCTGGCCATCCTGGCCGAGCAGTACGACCACTCCATCAACGACATGCTGTCCACACAGGCTGTGAGTAAGGCAAGGAAACCCCGCGCACCTGCTACACCTGCCACACCTACTACACCTGTCAACTACACCTGTCAGCTACACCTGTCAGCTACACCTGCACCTCAACAACACACCTACCTGCTCCATCACCACAGCTCACAGCTCACTCTCCTCAGATTTACAAATTCTAATCTTTTTATTTTTTCATATTTCAAAGACTGAAAGATAAATCTTTTCATTCATAACATGAAAATTTAAAACAATATTTAAAAAACAAAGAAAGGAAAGATCATCTTCACATTTTAACAGCAGCCTTCACATCCTCACATCAGCTTCCAGAGCTCTGACAGATTCTGATCCCGGTTCTCGTCCTGTTTGTCCCCACAGCTGCGGCTGGATGAGACCCAGGAGGCAGAGTACCAGGTGCTGAGGATGCAGCTGCAGCAGGAGCTGGAGCTGCTCAACGCCTACCAGAGCAAGATCAAGATCCACACAGACACCCAGCACGAGCGGGAGGTGAAGGACCTGGAGCAGAGGGTGTCCATCCGCCGGGCCCTGCTGGAGCAAAGGGTAGGATGCTGTCCTCACTCAGACGTTACACTGGTTGGTTTGAATCTTGTTTTAACTCTGTGATTGTGTGTTTTCAGATCGAGGAGGAGATGCTCTCCCTGCAGAACGAGCGCTCAGAGCGGATCCGGACTCTGCTGGAGCGCCAGGCTCACGAGATCGAGGCCTTCGACTCAGAGAGCATGCGGCTGGGATTCAGCAACATGGCGCTGAGCGGCATTCCCGCCGAGGCCTTCAACCAGGGCTACCCAACCCCCAGCCCCTCCTCGGGCTCCAGTGGCTGGCCGTCCCGACCCGTCCCTCGCTCCGGCAGCCACTGGAGCCACAGCGTCCAGAACTCCGTGTCCACCCCGTCATGGCGCAGTCAGAACCACGGCGGGGGAGGCTTCAGCCGTGCAGAGTCCATCACCTCCTCCCACGGCCTCGGCAGGGACAGCGACCCACACAAGAGCATGAGGGGACACCCTTCCTCCTCTTCATCCTCTGCTTCCTCCTCCGCCCACCATCACCACCAGCACTACCAGCACCACCAGAGCACGCCGCAGCTGTACCGGGAGAGCCATGACATCAGCAGAGAGCGTGAGCGGGCCCGGGAGTGGGTGGGAGGCGGCCACTACCCGTACCACTCCCAGAGCCACTACCACCACCACCACCTCGCTACCCACGCCTCCTCCCAGTCCTTGGCTCTCCTGCCTCCCCCGCCACCACCTCCCCCAATCTCCCTCTCCTCCAACTCTCCCCCATCCTCCGCCTCCTCCTCGTCATCGTCGCAGGGAGGCTACGGAGGGGGGAACCTGAGCGTCAGGGGCCCCAGCCTCATGGCCCTCAGGAACAGCCCCCAGCCTCTGAGGAGGACGGCCTCTGGGGGGCCGGGGGGCGGGAGCGATGGGGGTCTGAGCCGAAGCACGTCGGTCACTTCTCACATTTCTAACGGCTCTCACCTCTCGTACTCCTGAGGGCGCCTCACGTCTCCTCTCTGCTTGGATCTGTCCAACAAACAGGGCTACCAGTCACTCAGCCGGCTACTACACGGGGCGCAGGGTGGAGGGTGGGGGGGCGTAGTTAGGTAGTTTTCAGTTTTTAGCATATTTGAGGATGTTTCATCGGGCTGTAGAAAACAAACCCTTCGTTTTAAAGTCAATTTTAGCGTCTCCTTTCTTAAAGTGTGCAGGGAGAGAAAGAGAGAAGAAGCCTTTTAATCACTACAGAGCAGAAACACGAGTATTAAGTTCTCTTCCACAGAGTTGCACAGGAAGAGTCATGAAACACCTTAAAGAGAGGACATAAAGAAGTGAAACAGAGCCATGTGTTGCAAAGGGAACGAGTCAAAAGAAGAAAAGAGGAAAAAAAAAAAAAAAGGAGGACTCGTTCGTTTTGTAACACTCTGAAAACATTGCACAGTATTGAGTTTTGCAGTCAGACGGTTTAACTGCAGGAGTCGCCGGTCGGACCAGGTTCAGCCTCGAGCTCAGACCTTCTGGCCTTCAGGTTTAAAGTTTAGCAGGTCAACGGGCAACAGTCGTGAAGCTTTCACTTGGGTAGCGGTGCTTTAAAAAAACCACTGTAACTATGTATATGGCGGTCAATTGTAAACCCAGTTTTTGGTTCCTGCGTGTTTCATACGTTCAGACGAGTTCGGTCGGTTCTTTCGGGGGAGGCGGGTCGTCAGTCGACCGGGGGGGTTCTTTAAAACACGTTTCTTTTTCCTTTATAGTGATAAGATTCTGTAAATGACAATGAAAACAAACACTGCCATCTCTGTGTTGAAACTCTACCACTGCCCTTTAACTCCTCTTCACTCTGACATGTTTGGGAGCTTGTTGGCTGTCGGTTTGATCCCTCTGTGTGTCCACTCCAAATGTGCATACATTGTGGTGAAGAAAATAAGTCAGAATAAGTAAAAGAAATTCTAGTAAGCGATTATTTGATTTAAAAAAATGTTGTGAAGCTGTTTTGATAGCTGCCAACTTGTCCCTGCTCCTCTTTGGGAACCACTGATCTGATTCAAAGGAGGAAGCAGCGTCTCTAATCGTACATTAAACTCATATTGATGCATTTAAAGATGGACGACATGCCTGCATCTCCTCCTGCTGGGCAAAGTGAAGCCAAATCCAATCATGCAGGAGGCGGGCTTTATGACCGGCCAATCAGCTGATGGAGCTCCACATGTTTTGGCTTTCCATCCTCCATCTATGAAGCTGTTTTTTATTCTAATGCTCATAAGGCAGAGTTCATGACACACAGAGGAGACAGCCAATAAGAACATCCCAAAATGTCAGAGCGCTCCATCAAAGGGACGCTGCCAGAGAGTGTTTCTGAGTGAATCGAGCACTTAAACCTTCGTGCTCTGCGTGAGTGTGTGTGTGAGTGTGTGTGCAGCTTTCCCACACCTCCACCTGCCCCCCCTTCCTCCTCCTCCCCTCCTCCTCTCCACAGTTCGGTCTGCATCTGTAGATAAGATGTACATGTTACATTACAGATTAGTACATTTCAGTGCATGGAATTTGTGTACAGACAGCATTTGTATGGATACCATGCACACTACCTATTTATATAAATGCATATAAATGTAAGATACCTGTGTAAATGTAGCAGGTATACTGAAGATTGTTCACTGTCCAACACTTTTGACTTGCATTGTACTTATCAGTGTACATAAAGCACTAACTTTGAGACTGTGTTAGAGTAATAATAATGATTATTTTGTCACGTGAGTTATACCGATTTGTACTAGATGCAGACAATAGATGCTCTCATTATTATTACCTCTACTGCAGTTGTAATATTTATGTTGTATGCTAATTTTTAAGTTTTTAAAAATGTAATTGCCAATTTTGACCACTAGGTGGGGATTAAGCGCAATGTTACTGTGATAGAGCTATAAAAAAAAAAACAACAAACGCATAAAAACAGATATTAATGTTTTTAAAGGAGGACAAAAAGGACTACCTTTCCCAGCATTCCTGTCTCAGGTCTCAGGGGTGAAGGGGTCTCCAGTTCTGGGCAGGGCTGAGTTCTACTCTTTACAGTTTTTTATTTTGAGCCAGTATTAAAACGTGGAGCGTCTGCAGTCGAGCTGAATAACATTTCCTGATTCTTTCACAAAGTTTGTGCCATGATTTTTGTTTTTTTTATTTCATGTTTCGCTTTTCAAACGTCCCCACGAAAAAAACGCTGTAAGCTGCAGATTGTACGGAGCCTCAAAGTGGTCAACGTGACGTCAGTTTAAAAACCTGAAGAGCTTTTAATATGAAAGGGTGATCCTTTTACTTCATCATATAATTATCATCAGGGAGGGTGATTTAAAAAGGGATATATTTTACTTTAGGGTCATTTTTCACTCATGTTTATAATAATGTATGGTGTCCTGTAGAGGACAATAAGTCAACAAAAAAAACTGATTGGTTAAAAAAATATTTTAAAAAGGAGTGTTATCCCTGAAAAGTTTTGCAAGCAAATAAATGCTTCTTTTTTTTATTTTTCAAACATTTTTTTATGGAAACAGAAATCCAGTATTTGATTTTATCTTATATCTCCAGGACAGTAAGGAATAAATTCAACACCTAAGAAACAATGACACAAAATGCAAAGTACTGGGAAATCTAGTGGGAAAAATCAGCCATATTTTTAATCTTCTCCTTTGTGGCCTCTTTAGGCTTCCTTATAAAAAAGTCCAGAGAAGAGTAATAGTACAGATTTGATCATTCATATAACTCCTGTGTCTCATGTCGACCACTTTGAGGCTCCTGAACTTCTCAATCAAACATCTCTTGATTTCTTTCTGCACGGTCCGAATGGGTAGAAAAAATAATCATCTGCTGGCTTCCTGCAGCCGCACGCACCCAGACAGGTGGATGACAAATCAGCTGGTCTCCCTCCACCTGTCACATGACCCCCCCCCCTTCCATCCATCCATCCATCCATCCATCTCTGCTGCAGGACGCTGATCTCAGTGTGATCAGATGCTGTCTGTCATGTCTACCTCATTTGCACTGATAGTTAAAGAATGTTTGAGTGGAGGAAAAGAAGAAGCATATTTCTGTATGCAGACTAACATTTTAGTTTCTTTTTCTGTATTTGTGCAAATGTTGCTGAGAAGCTAGATGAGAGCGGGCGGGCTGGGGGGGCGGAGAAGTAGAAAGCGGACTGATGGGACAGACTGGACTTTAACAATCCCCCATGGAGACACTATAAGGAGGACAAGCTGCCTGACATGTTGGGCTCGTCTTTGTGGAGGGAAGCGTTCAGAGGAAATCCTCAAACCACCAGAAAACATACGAAACGTGAGATTTCAGTGTGCCAACTTTTAGTTTATCTTTTTTTTTTTTTTATGCATTATTTTGTACAGTTCCAGTGCTGACCATTCCTCAGTTGTGTTATTTCATTTTGCCAATTAAAGCTGCACTGGGGAGTCAGAGAAACCTCCAACGACACAGAAATATGAATACTGTTTGTACCGGCAGATAAACGTGTGCAGTTCACTGACATCAGGACTTTTGTGCATCCTTCAAGGATTGTGGGAATGTTTTGTTTGCTCAGATGGGAGGATGTGAAATCTGTCCACAGCAGCAGTCTGAATTAATCTGCTGGACTTCTTCAGTTCAACATCATGTAAATGGAAAAGCTGTAAATTCCTACGTTTACAAAGTGACAACAAACCTCTCAAAGAGCCAACTCTGTGGTGCATTCAGGTGCAGTGTGACAACGACTGAGTCCAGTAGAAACACGGTTATCAAGCAAACATGGAAGTGAAGTTTTGAGTTGCTGCTTGTTACAGATCAAATCCTCCAATCTGACTTTGAACAAGCTTCCCAGAATGCCTTGCTGTTATTCCTTTTCCCGTTATGGGTCCATATGTTTCCTTGTGCAGTCTCAATGTTTCTGCTCCTGCCTCCACTCCTACAGGCAGGACCCCCTCACCCTCCCTCCCCAATAGATACATAAACTGACAGGAAGCTCAGCTGTGAGGATGAGGAAGATGATGATGATGAGTGTGGAGATGTAGAGTCGGTGTTGGGTGGATGTGTGTGGGGAGACATGGATGGTTTGAGAAGTGTTTTTTTCAGCAGGAGATGAAGTTAATGTTCAGGTTAGATGCAAAATGTTTGGAGGAGTGTTGAGAAACGAGTTGTACAGAAACGTAACAAAATAATTTTTGAGAAATAAATGAACAAAAACAGAAACGTGTGTTGTCGTTGATGAGTGAGACGTTCAGACATTAATTACTTAAAATATGTTTGTGTCCAAGACTTAATGAGACTAACCACTTTGTTCAAAAGTGACAACTTTTAGATCCCAAAATATTCTCATTTCTCAATTTTCTTTCTCTTATTTAAATAATTCAGTGACTTCAGAAAATAGTGTTTTATTTATTCTACAAATGAGCTTATTTTACTTTAATTGGTAAAAACTAATTAAACCTGTATATAATCAGTTGTAACCAAATATATCCATAAATAATAGTCTATTAAATGAATTTAAGTGTTTAGAGATTACACTTTTTTCAAATACATTAAATTAGTTACAAAGAAAATGCAGATTAAATTAAATGCACTGTTAAAACACCTGAAAAGTTTGTTTTTCTTGGTATAAATCAGCCTGAAGTTCCTTAAAAAAATAATTTATATATTTTTATATCAGTCTAAAATAAATTGGTAAGTCAGGGAGGATTAAATAGTGTTAAAACAATATTTAAATGAGATAAACAAACAATTTATTATATTAAAATGTTTTTAAAATACAGTTCTTTAATTGTTTTTGTGTGCTGATGTTATATTTGGCTGTTTTTATTTTGCCTAAATATTTTAACAAAACTTGTCGTTTAAAATTAAACTAAACACAACCATAATAATTATCTCTAACGTGACATTAAATCTAACTTAATTCACAAATTAATTTAATATTTTTATCAATGACATTTAAAATCCTCATGTCTGCAGTTAATAATCCTCATTAGATCAGAGTTCTTCTTATTATAATTGTATTAAAAGTATAATTGACTTTATTCCTGTCTCACCTTGAGAAGTGTTCCTCTGACCTCAGAGTTAATAAAGCCTAAAAATAGCTTTTCCATCTGTTTCTGATGGATGCATTAAAGGGATGGCGCCATTGTGCCATGACGTCATCACGCAAACGCTCGGTGTTGCGCTTTGGTTGCTTCTCTTATCAAGTGAGGGGGAAAAATCAGGACACTCAGACCGGAAATAGAGAACTCTATCCTTCAAAATAAAGAAACAACATGAATGTATCTGAAGCTATGGTTGAAAATTAATGATTTTTAGCCATAATTTAAGATACTGTGTTGTGAGTAAAATGAATATATTTAAAAGCCCTTAGTAGACATGTTTATATTACTTTGATAACTCAATTTTCCTTTATGACAAGTACATTTCATTTAATAACTTAAGATCTTTACTTCATGTCATGTGATTATAACTTGTTTTCAGAGTTATAAAAGTACAAAAAAACATGTAATTGGTTAAAATTATCAATGTAATGTCATGATCTGGCTCACTATTTCTAATATAGATCATCAGTAAAAGTCTGCTTGGGGCTACAGCAGAAATTTTAACTTGAAAGTATAACTTTAACTCGTCCAATGCACTTGAATTTTGTTAAAATCAACTAAAAATGCCACAAAATATCTGCAATGAGTGTGAACATCAGAATCATGGGAAAAAAACATTTAATATAAGGGGAGGAAAAGCTCCTCAATGCTGAAGCTGGATTTTCTCATCAACAAAGCTCTTCAGGTGACCGACATTAATCTTACCTCATGGTCTTGGCAGAAAAAGAATTGCAACAATATCGTATAAGAGTTTTATTCGATCTTAATATTTGATAACAGCAACTGAATATCCTTTAGTGCTTTTATTCTGAAGGGGAACTGAGCGGAAGTCACGTCTTGTTTTGAAAGCGTGAGCTCTGACGCTTGACAGGAAGTGGTTTTCAGGAAGTCTCAGAGGTTTTTCTGTCGCTTGGAGAGTTTCCTGCTCTGAAACAATCCTCTTACTGACCCTGAAGACCCGAGAGATCCTCAACAAGAAGGACAGACTCCTCAAACATGGCGGAGGAAAACATCTTCATGTTCGTCCCCAATCTAATCGGTGAGTTTTCACCGTCTGTGCTGACAGGTAGCATGTTAGCTTAGCATTAGCTGACAGGTGATGCTGCCTTCAAAATAATGTGGATTATAGTGCAGCTCAAATTCACAGTTTGATGGTTTAATTAATCCATTCACACCTCATGTAACCTTCAGGAACACATTTATATATTCTGTAGTGTTTGATTCTTTATTATAACATGCTGTTGATATCCAGACCTTTAATTAAACATGAAACTCTCTGTTTGCTCTTTAATGAGCAGATAAAGGCTTTATTTTTTTTCCATGTTATCATATATATGAACCTGCACAGGTCTCCACCTGGTTATTGACTCTGTACCAGTTTAAATATGTAATGTAATTATGAACTGTACAGCCAGGTTCAGCATCATGTGTGTCTCATCTCTGTGCCCTCCTCTCTGTCTGCAGGTTACGCCCGGATCGTGTTGGCCCTGCTCTCCTTCTTCCTGATGCCCTGCTGTCCCTGGCCGGCCGTCTTCTGCTACATGCTCAGCGCCCTGCTCGACTCCTTCGATGGCCACGCTGCACGAGCGCTCAATCAGTGTACATATCTCCAAAGATCACACTTCTGATTTACTTTAAGAACTGTCCTTGTTGTGATATCTAGATGACACATTAAGGATGCTAAACAAGGAGAGAAATCTCCCAACCATGAGGAGCCACACTCTAATACACTCCTCCTAGACCTAAACACTCTCCTCTGTTACAAACCTATCAAGTTACCCCGTGCTGGCACCTTGAAAGAAAGCATTTCTGCATTGCTTCACCTTTCAGACACACAGACTATACACTCTTATCTTATCAGTCTACGTCAGCACACAGTTATTTCATCCCTTCTCCCTCAGTGTTGCCTCTCAGGCTTCATCTCTGGTGGAATAAAGCTCTCTTAGGTTAAAGTTTGAAGCACCTTTACCTTACACTTGCTTATTTGTCCTCTGAGGTTGTTGTTTGTTATTTGATACGGGTTATCTGAAGCTTTTCTGCCCTCAGTTTTGCCTCTCAGAGTTTACTCAAGCCATTCCTTTGAGTACACATACAGTATAATCTACCTGGACTTTGGGGTCAGCTATTGTGGTTTTTTACCCTCAGACTTGCCTTCCAGAGTAACTGCTTAAATTCAAGTATTAACTTCAGTACAAATCCTTCCCTTCAGTCTTTCTTCTCCTTCTTTCACAGAACACTTTAGATCGTCTGATTTTGAATATCCACTGATTTTATTTTTCTCCTTTCAGCCACAAAGTTTGGAGCGATGCTGGACATGCTGACAGACCGCTGTGCCACCATGTGTCTGCTGGTGAACCTGTCCCTGCTCTACCCGTCATACACCTTCCTGTTTCAGCTCAGCATGTGTCTGGACATCGCAAGCCACTGGCTGCACCTGCACAGGTACATCACCCCAGAGAGGGAAGGGAAATACATGCTCTTTATTGTCTGATCTGTGTCCCACGTCAATGTCTATCCTCAGTAGCAGCCCAATCTGAGCAGTGAGAGAGAAAAAGAGAGCTTATCAAATAAATCAAGAGGAGAATTTAAGATATCCTCCATGTTCAAGTTATTGCTGCAGACGGTTACTGATGTTTCTGCCACAGTGTCAACAGACAGGACTGTAGCAAAGTGCCAGACTTCTTCCTGTGGATTGATTTGGACTTATTTGGATCAGGCAGATCTGCTCCTCTGGTTTCATTTCATCCAGATGTTTTTTATTCTCCTGTTTGTCTTCTTTTGTTTTCTCAGCTCTACAATAAAAGGATCAACTAGTCACAAGACCATTGACCTCTCAGGCAACCCCATCCTCCGCGTGTACTACACATCCAAAGTGAGCACACACATATACACACACACAAACACACAGGAAAGATGATGTAGTTTTCTTTGGATCTAATGTGTTTGTTTGTTTGTTTGTTTGTTTGTTTGTTTGTCTCCTGCAGCCCGTGCTGTTTGTGATGTGCGCTGGGAACGAGCTCTTCTTCTGTCTGCTCTACCTCCTCTATCACATCCCTGACCCTGCAGGTGAGTCCTGATCCTCCTCCTCGTACTTCTTAACCTTCATCAGATCTTTAACCGGCCTCCTCGCTGCAGGACGCTCAGGTGTGCTTCAGTGTTCTGACTCACTGTGTCTCTCTCCTGCAGCCTGGGTGTACATGCTGCTCGTGGTCAGCGGGATCATCTCCCTGATCAAGTCCGGCATCAGCGGCGTGCACCTCATCACGGCCTCGCAGAACATGGCCGCCCTCGATGTTGCAGAGCGAGAGCAAAGCAGGAAGACGCAGTGAGGGAGGAGAGAGTGAGTGAGACCTTCAGGAACAAATCCGACACTCGTATTTATTATTTTAAAGGTTACAGGCAGACGTAAAGAAGGTGACTTAAAGACGTGATCAGAAACAATCATCAAAGAAAGGAAGAATTTATGACCAAATTTAACAACATTTGAATTCCAAACGCAGCGTGAGTCTGAGCGGGGCGACATTCACGAGTTCAACAGTTTCCACAGTTTGACTTTTTCTGCTCTGATTTATTTTACAAACAGAAACAAGAAGATTTAACTTCAGAGGGTCACAGGAACAAAACCATGTGTCATCTCTGACTCTGTGTTTCTCTGTGCAGATGTTCTCAACCAGGATCAGAGAGATTAATATAACATCTGTCACAGGCATTTAATGAGTGAGATTATGTTTATATATCAGTTTAATCACCTCACTTAAAACCAGTATGTGTGAAAATCTGAAGAGGTGTTAGTAAAGTGGAGGTAGGGCCGGGCGAGACAGACTGAAAATCAAATCTCTGATCTTTTTTTGAGGTTTTTGGGTATTTTTCTTTTCCTTCATAAAACAAAAACAAAACAACAAACAAACTTTTGGAACAATATCTTCATGAACGCTGGCAGCAGTGTTGTTGTGTATGTGTGTGTGTAAGGAAGTAAATAAAGGGGAGGGTGTGAACCTTGGGAATCTAAGAGGAGCATCAGAGGAAGTTGGAGAAAAAAAATCAAACTTTTCATTTTTAAAAATCCTCTTTAATCACAAATTCAAACTGATGTATCGCCCGGCCCTATGCCCGGTCTTAAAAGGTCTGCATGGAGCACATGCAGGTTTAAAGTCACATTAATCATGTATTTACTAACAACACACTGAGGGACTTCTAACTCCAGAAACCTGCTGAAATCAGAGTGACTGTTCTGCAGAGAGGAAGGAAACAAACCACATGATCAGAAAAGTCAAGATCATGTAAAAAAGCACTTATAAGTGAGGAGATTTAATGTTGGACATGTGTTTTTGTATATAATCTGGGGTCTAAGTGACTAAAGTACTAAAAGATTTGAATTAAACGTGTCTGACAACATTAGAGGAAGTCATAAAATAACAGAGGGAGCAATGTTCTGCAAATAAACTTAAAGTCTGGTGCTCTGAAGAGAGGAATCTTTGTTTAAGTGAAAAATCCTCAGACTGCTTCACAAACTGTCTCTGTAGAGATTCAGACATTAAAACAAAACTCTGATCCTGTCAGAGTCATGAAAGATCTTTTATTGGACAGTCTTTGATCAGCTGCAGTTGTCTCAAAGATTACATTGCAGCCAGCCGACACATTTCACTGGATTATTCCCAGAACCTTAAAGACATGTAGACGCCACATGATGTCAGACAGGCCCTCTGTTTTAAAGCAGTATTATCCCCCCTGTGTGAACTGGTAACAAGCTTTCAAAGACTGACTATGTGACGATCATGGAAGTGTATCTGGAGGCTCTTTGCAGGATTGTTATCTGTTTCAGTTACGTTAATCATCGAGCAGCTCATCAGTCAAAGATCCAGAGTTAAATATTTACTCTGACTTCCTGTGGAATCAGTTCCAGCTCAGAGTAAAGAGTCACAGCAGTCTGAAGTCACTCTATGGATACTAACACATGTATGAGACGTATTTCCACTGAAGTTTAACATCGATGTGAGATTTATTTAAGTCTAACATACATTAAACTTACAGATAATCAGACGGTCTTATTAGAATTACAAAGCGAGGAGGTTCAAATCTTAATCTTTCACCCTGCCTGATTCACTCTCTGAAGCTTTGTAAAGGTGAAGAAATCTTCTAGTTTGACTTAATAGATTAGTTATTTAGTTATTTCTCACTAAATCAAAACATAAATATAACAATTCAACACATTTAAATATGACAGACCTTTCTTTCACCACTTTCAGACGTTTTATGGACCAACTGATTTATAACGTTTCAGTTTCCCTCACTCTGTACTTCTTACTTTCTTTGCCTCCCTTTCAAAAGATCTATAAATCAGAAATAAGGTCTTTACTTTGACTCCATGATGGGAACCCAAACTGTTGCTGCCGCCTCACCTAATCCAAACTCCTCTGTAGTTTGGATGAAACGCTGTTCTTAAAGGAAATCTGCTCCTCACTTCCTGATTTGTATTTTATGATTTTCGTTGTGTCCTTGAACTCGACGACACACTCAGACCAAAACACTGAAGGTTTCAGTTTACGCAGACGACATCCTTTTGTTCCCGCTGAAGAAGAAATCACAAACTTTAAACAACAAAACAAAAAGCATTTATTTTCAGGACAGAGCGACGGGCAGAGGGTGCTTCTATATTCCTGTTTTGGTGTCATTATTACTTTGGTGGATTCCTGCTTTGGTGTCGGTTTAAAGGCAATGAGTCCGTGCTTCTTTGACATTAAGCTGTCGTTTCTTTGTGGTAGAAGAGACCTGTTTTTATTTAGTCTACTTTAGATATAGAGCGTTATGCAGGTCATAAGTTGTACCTCACACGATGAGCACCAAGTATTACATTTGATGGTTTTTGCGTTGTGCATTTTGAAGTCACTGACCATGTTTGTGCTGCTCATGAAATACTGTAAAGCCAAGTTTCAATGCAGAATATGTTTTAGAAATACATGTGAGATTTAAATACATGCCTCTTGTTTTTCAATGGAACTTATTACAAAGAATGTATTATTATGATTCTATATATATATATATAATGTATGTGTGTTCACAGATTACAGCAGAGTGAAATGCTATATCATTAGTCATTAGAATATTTGACGGTTATTTTGTTTGGGGTGCAGCTGGTTTGGATTTACTGTACAAGTAGCCACAAAATAAAGACAGTGAAAACACAGTGTTGTTGCGTTTATCTTCATGGACATTTGTTTTATTTATCACATACTCATCATGTTACACACAGGGTGACTCAAACATTCAATACATTCAGCACATACATGGTTTTATTAGTGTTTGTGAAAATAAAACACATTTGATTCAACAGGTAAGATGCAAAGTTCATATCTAAACATCTAAAAATCATATCCACAGAATCAACAAATACTTATTATTCTACTCTCACAATAATATATACACATTAACTGAATCTCATCCTTATAACAGTTTCATTCCATCTTTATTTATTATTTTGTTCAAATTTGAGGCACTTATTTAATTAAATACTGTTTTATTTTAAATTATTATAGACACATTATTCATTCACATTGTTCATTTATTTATTTTTTAAATTTAATGTGGATTTTGTATTATTTATTTAGTTATAAATTAGATCTTATCTTATGATTTTTACAAATTACCTCTCAGAAATGTAATGTTTTATTCTGTTTTACTTTATTTACTTTTAGTGTTGCATCTTAGTTTATTTTACAGGTTTGATCTTTTAGTGTTTTATTATTTTATTAATGAGTTTTAACATCTTATTTTCACTCAGTTCGTTTGTTTATTTTTTATTTATGTATTTTACATGTAATGTTCTTCACCTTACATATGGATTGTGTGGTTATATTATTAGAAGTATATTTTTAATTGATTCTATTTTTATGTACAGCATTTTGTGTTCATTATCATTGTATGAAAAGCGCTTTACAAATAAAGTCTGATTGATTGAAATTATTTAATTTAGTCTCAGTTTATCTACAGAAAGTCATTCATGCCACTAATTTACAGAAACAGTGTCTATAAAATGTCATGAACTCTTACAGATCACTTTCTTAAATTTCTTTGGGAGAAAAAGTAAAAAAATAAAAATAAAATACAGAATAGTAATAATAAATAAATAAATAAATAAATAAATAAATAAATATTAAAAATAAATAAAAAATAAATAAAAATAAATAATAAATAATTAAATAATAATAAATAAATAATAAATAAATAAATAAATAATAATAATAAATAAATATGATATTTCTACACCTTTTTTGTCAGAGTCTATAAAAAGGTGAAATCCCAGTTAAATGTATATAATGTATAACAGTCTGGACTCAGGTCTCATGTGCATGATATAAAACTGTTTCTGGATGGAGTCTGGAGGTCCAGAGGAGTCCGACCCTCCACAGCAGGACGTCATGTTGGATCCAGCTGTTGCAGTCGCGCGCATCGTTACCTTTAAGATGATAAAGACTTGAATGATCTAAACCCGACCTAGACCCGACACCATCTTTAGTTCTCTGTTAGACTTATATCCGGGTCAGCCCCCAGACCGGGTGCACTGTGGAGGATCTATTGATCAGAAGGAGGAAATTAAAGCTGCGCTCATTCTAAATGTCGGATCTCATTTTGTGTCGGCCAACAGAGAAGCGGCGGCGGGGGCGAGGGGGACGAGCCGGGACCAGGAGGGACCAGGACCAGACCACCGGGTCCGTGAGGAGGGTGCTCACACAAAATACTTTCCCTTTAAAGCAGAGAGGGACAGAGGGGGTGAAGAAGAGATAAAAAAAAGAAAAGGAAGAAAGACAGAGAGGGAGGGAGGGCGAGAGGGAGCGAGGGAGAGAGAGGGAGAGAATCTGAAAAAAAGAGAAAGATGTCATCCTGTCGATCCAAACAGCGAGGCGGAGCCACGGACCGAGGCCGACCACACGCTCTGTAGCCCGGGGACGCTCCGTACGCAACACCGAGGCTTCGGAGGAGACGCTGCGGCCTTTTTTTTGGAGCTATCGCAAATAAAGACTCTCTCTGCTGCTGACTATGATCAGCTCGACTTCTCAGCTTCTGTAAAGAGACTCTCTATCTTCTGCATGCAGTTCACCACATTTTGTTACAGTAGACATAAGCAAATGATATTAAAATGCACCATTAAAGCAAGCAAGCATGATACCAACCATTCTGTCGCATTTACAGACTCATCCTGTCAGTGTCTGCCAACAGACTGCCACGATCACTAAGAACTCATTGTGATCATCATTCAGTGTCAGGTGATTAAAGCTGCTTGGTGGTCAGATCTATGTCCATGCATTAACCCGGGTAGCTGCAGGAGAGAAGCTGCACAGGCCTCAGGTTGTTTTCAGAGCAGCAGCAGTACTTGGAACATTTCTTGTCGGGCTCGGTTCCCCTCCTCCCTCTCCCCCCCTTTTTGATCCCGGACTGCTCAGCCTTTGGTCCCCGCAGTGTTCCAGGATGGACACCTCCTGGAGTAATTTCCTCTTTCAGGTAAGTCTTAATTGTTGCTTTGGCTGCTCTGTGGTTTGGGTGTTTTTAAGGAGGAGGAAAGAGAAGGTGGGTGGGGGGGATGTTGACATCTTCATGGGGTTGGATGGGGAGGGAGGGGGGTTAAAAAATTGAAGGAGGTCAGGGAGGGGTCAGGGTAGAGCTGGCTGCTTTCATCAAAACTTCTTTAATTTAAAGCATTTCATATTATCAAATAACCCCCCACACCCACCCACCCACCCCATCCCCCTCTTTTTAGTTTTCTATAAAACATCATGATCCTGTGAGGCCACCCATTGGTCCACAGAATACCCTTTAAAGCTCCTCTGAGAAGTTTTTTAACCATTCATGAAACAGACTGATATTAAGAGTACCGCCTCTTTTAGACATGAAACTACAAACAATACAAGATTTGCTGTTCCTTTATTATAATATTTAAATTCAAACTTCTTTTAAGGGGGTAGGTGTCAGACGAGACGTCACAGTATGCTTTGAAAAAACAGCCTGCTTTCACTTCATATTCAAAGTGAGCAACAGATTTGACAGTTAAAAATCTCATCCTGCATTCTCCTATCAGAAAACACTACTCATGCATGCATGAAAAGGACATGGTATCACTTTGTCCACAAGGGGGCGCCAAACTCAACAGAAGTCAGTTCACAGGAGCTTTAAGCTGCCTTCCTCATTTTAAGTCACAATAAGACAATTTTTTATCACAAAGTTACAACGCTGGAAGATTTTTCATGCTGTTTTCTCCATTTTCCTGCAAATATGATCTTATTTGCCAAATAAACATCATGCTGGATTGAATAAGACTTAAAAAAACGAGGGACTGTGACTTAACACTCTTTAAAAATGTAAAGGATTAACATCTTGAGACTCACAGCATGCTTAGTGTCATCTTTGATGAGTCTTATATCAACAGAAGTGTCCTTAATGGTTGATAATAAGTCTGTGTACTGAAAGATTAATATTAAATATGTTCCTCTTCGCAGACGCCGTCGACTCAGAGCCAGCCGGACACGCCTCTTCAGTCCGAGCTGCTGCCTGAGCTGACCGCTCAGAGTCCCCCAGCAGAGCACATAGTGACGCCGCCATCCACCGTCGACACCGCCGCCCTGAGCGAGGAGCCTCTACCTGGTGAGGACGGGGAGAGGGGGCGTCTCAAACTGTTGTACTGCAGGGTGTCGTGTCAAACAGGGCTTGATTCTCATGACATTTGTGCCCTAGTTGGATCCTTACAAACAGAAAATGTGGAGAGAGGGTGCAGCAAAGCAACAGAACTGAAAGGAAGTAATGTAAGCGAACTACAGATGTTTGTGAACACACACTAGAATAGTTTGGAGAACAAAGCACACTTGATTCATTCACTGACGTAGGAACAGAATTCATAGATAGGATGGCGTATCATCATATTTAAGGAGCCATCAACCCTGCCACAGGTACAGCATCATTCTGTGGGAAACACTGATCCAGAGCAGTCCGTTTTAAAAGATAAAGATGGAAGTAACAATAAATAAACACTTAAAGACAACACCATAAAAGATTCAGTTGCAGAACACACAGAAAGCAACGCTCAGGGCGTTTAGAACTGGTGTCATGATGTAGTTTGTCCAGCAGGGTGCGCTCTACCTCCACAGTTTGTGAATCCTCTCAGCACTGTCTGCTGTCAGCACCTCCTGTGATTGGTTGCCAGGATAGAAACATGAACGTCTCTTTGTAGATTATATTATAAAAACAAAGACATTAACAGAGTGTGAGATGCTTTGATGATTACCTGACTCACATTAGTAACTGAAATCTGAATGTTCTCTTTTGTCCTTCTTCTGTATTCTGCAGTCAAACCACTCACCAAGCCGAGCCGGCCGGCCCACATCTGTGCCACCTGCAACAAGGAGTTCAAGAACAGCTACAACCTGCGGCGGCACCAGTCCGTGCACACGGGGATCAAGATGAAAGACCGGGTCGCCCGAGAGAAGGAGGACGGAGGGAAGGTGGCACGGGTGGAGAAGCAGACCATCCCTCTCTCCTTACTTCAGCTCACTCTGCCCCCTCAGCCAGTCTCTCTTCCTCCACCTCCCCCCACCACCACCATCGCCCAAGACCCCCTCCCTCAGCCCGGTCAGCACACCAACCAAGAGAGCCAGCAGATCTCTGTGTCCATCGCCCCGGCCACGGTCACGATGGCTGCACCGCCGCAACCCATTCAGGCAGCTGTTGTCGTCGTGGGCTCGATGGAGCAGGTGGGTGGGCTGAGAATCAGATCCGTGTAGCAGACTTCAGATTTGTGGTCAGTCTTTCTTTTCATTTAGAGCTGAATGTCGCTCCCCTCCCTGATGTGTAGCTCTCTGCATCCGGTGCTCGAGCAGACACAGCTGACCACGGCGAGCACATCACCTGCAGCTGCATGAACACACCGGTACCCACACATAGACCATAACCGGGTCGCTCAGCCACATTTACCGTCTATTTTAACTCCCCCATCTGTGTCCTCAATCAGTTAGAGAACATATCTGACCTTTAAGTGGAAAGTCGTCCTCACTGGGACATCAAAATGTTGATTGTGATGTGATTTTTCTGAAACACCTGGAGGTGATATGAAAAATGAGGCACAACCGTCCTTCAACTTTAGTCCTCAGAGGTTTTAACTCATAACTCCTCTCCTGCTGCTCCACAGAACCCAAACCCCAATCCCAGTCCCAACACCAACCAGGTGAGGAAGAACCACGCCTGCGAGGCCTGCGGGAAGGCCTTCAGAGACGTCTACCACCTCAACCGTCACCGACTGTCCCACTCGGACGAGAAGCCGTACTCCTGCCCGATCTGCCAGCAGCGCTTCAAGAGGAAAGACAGGATGAGCTATCACGTGCGCTCGCACCAAGGCGGCGTGGAGAAACCTTACATCTGTCCTCACTGCGCTAAGGCTTTCTCCAGGTACATACTCACATACATAAAATCTGTTAAAGTTCTGTGTCCTCACCTAGACGGATCAGAGAGGAGTTCTGGTGCCTTATCTTACATATTTGGACCTTGTATATAAAGTATATGGGATCTAAAGGACTGATAGATTACACACACAAACTAAAACTTCAACTCCTGTTTCCTGCAAGGTAAAATAACCGACTTCTTCTCTTCAGCAGTAACGTATTTAATGTAGGAATCCTTCCTTTAGTGTCGTCAGATTCTCAGAGTAAGAATCTAAAAAGGTGACAGCCACTGAAAGAACTTTTAGAACCGCCTGATGCACCTTTATCTGAGAATATGTAAGCATGACCCAGACTTTAAGATACTGTTATTACCCTACAAGTCCATACAAATCATAGAATCTGGAGATAAATATCTTCTCTTATTTGTTTTTGTTTTTTTTGCAGACCAGACCATCTCAACAGCCACGTTCGACAGGTGCACTCTACAGAGAGACCGTTCAAGTGCACGGTAACATCTCACCTTATTTACTAAAGTTCATCTTCATGAAAACATGAGAATGATGCTGATTATAGTGAAGGATCTTTGGGATGAAACTCAAACTTAACAGACACCCTGCAAGCTAACTTTGCAGACTTTGAGCCCTTTGTACATGACAACAGCCAGGGTCAGATCGCAACTGTTGCCTTTGCTGTGAGTCAACCTCTCTCTCTCTGTCCCTCACGAGAGGAACAGAGATTTGCAAATCTCAACAAAACTACCTTTAACGGGGCGCTGGTGGCCTAGTGGTCTAAGCGCCCCACGTACAGATGCTACAGTCCTCGTCGGAGGGGTCGCCGGCTCGAGTCCCGGCTGGTTGACCATTTCCTGCATGTCTTCCCTCACTCTCTACTCCCCACATTTCCTGTCTTTCTTCAGCTGTCCTATAAAATAAAGGCAAAAAGCCCCAAAAGATATAACTGTAAAACTTCCTTTAACACTAGCTGTGGTATGATGCTGCACAAAACTTATACTTACGCTCTCTTTGAAAATCAGTGTGCAGGTTGGCGATACTGTACTTAGAGGGTCATTTGCATCAGTGTGATGAAATGTGCTGAATGTCAGGTATTTCAAAAGATATCTACATGTGTTTATTTGATTGATTGAAACTTTTACAGCCAAGTTTTTAGTTTAGAATAATAAGAGGAGTGTATTTTTTGTGTTCCAACATGTTGATAGATGATTTCAGAACGCCTTCTTCTACTCTCAGCTTGTTTCTTGCACCTCTTCTAACTTCATGTAACGTACGTGTCTCCATCTCGTTCTCCACAGACGTGCACGTCAGCGTTCGCCACGCGGGATCGTCTCCGCGCCCACCTGATCCGTCACGAGGAGAAGGTTCCATGTCACATCTGTGGGAAGCTGCTGTCTGCTGCGTACATCACCGACCACATGAGGGTCCACAACCAGTCGCAGCACCACCAGTGTCACCTCTGCAACCGCAGTAAGCCTCAGGATGGATACACAGATCTACATTACTCATCTCAAACCGGGAAAGAGTTTTCGTTTCCTCGTTTGGGAGAGAATAAAATAGACCGAACACACATTTAGGGAGTGTTTGTGATTGTCTTCCAGGCTTCACCACCCTCACCTACCTGCGTGTCCACGCCCAGAAGCACCACGGCCAGGAGTGGAAGGAGAGCGGAGGGGCGCGGGGGGGCTTTGGTGGGACCGGGGCCGGTGGGGTGCTGCTCTGCCAGCTGTGCGGGGTGCAGTGCAAGACAGCCACGCAGCTCCAGGGTCACATGGGCACCCACGCCAACCAGGGTGACCCTAACCCAGACCCAACGAGCTCAGGTCCCGTGGGCACCACCAGCGTGGCTGTCACTGTGTCCAGCGCTAGCACAGTGGGACTGCTGGTAACTGACTGCTCCAGTATCGCCCCCCAGCCTCACAGCTAGCATGCTGGGAGGGTGAGGGGAGGGGGGGGCGGGGCCGGGGATGGTGGCAGGGAAAATGGTAAAATAAGGACGTGTGGAGGAGAGGACCGAGAGACAGCATACAATCCAGGTGTGTGTGTGTGTGTGTGTGTGTGTGTGTGGAACATTTCCAGATATAACTCCACAGGCTAGTCTCTTCAAAGTGACCTGTGTGAACTCTGATAAATGTCTTAAGGTGATACTACCTGGTCTCTACATTCTTCCTCTGTATAATCAGTATTGTACCCACATTGGTCGAGCTCTACAGAATATAAATACGGACATGCAGCTGTAATAAGCTCAGATTTATATGCATCTATTACAACTTTCTTAACAGCTCTTTTGCAGCATGATTAAAGAGTAACTCTCTGACAACTGGACAACTAAAACTTACCTCATTAATAAAAGTATCAGAGGTGTTTCAGTGCATTAGATTTAAACTATTTAAACATGATAACTTAGTGTGAAGTTAACAGCTTGTTTTCATTGTTTCCTAACAGACTGCCAGAAGTGGAGACGGGACGGCAGAGCCTGCCGTTGAAATCATCCTTCCTCCACAGCATCACTCATGACTTCATGAGGCCTTTACGGACCTTTTGTCTGTTTCAGTGAAGCCCAGCGAGAGAGCGAGAGAGCGAGAGAGAGAGAGAGAGAGAGAGAGAGAGAGAGAGAGAGAGACTGGTTAGGGTTAGGGATGAGGTCCGGAGAGAGAGAGAGAGAGAGAGAGAGAGAGAGAGAGAGAGAGAGAGAGAGAGAGAGAGAGAGACTCTTAATACCTGCACATGTTACATACTGTACAATGTCCTCCAAGTCAGATACCAGAGAAGAGACTGCAGATAAGAGGATTAGAAAACATCTGCTCATTCATTAGAAAGAAAATTAATGTGTATTTTTTATTAATATGGCTTTAGCACTTAGCTGTTTCTATTTGCCATGATGTCATTGTTTTGATTTCGACTAACTTGCACAGCCTGTCATGATTGTGTAAAGCTGTTGCTGTTTTGGATGATTTATACTTCATGATATCAGTGTTTGTTTATGATAGGGACCTGAGCGCCTCGGCTTCACGTTGACATGATTTTTCTCAGTTCCCCCATAATTTATAGCAAAACAGTCTCCAGTTTGCCTTTGTCAGATTCCTCAGAGAAGCATTTAACAGATCATGGGAACAGCTGTTTCAGATGGGCCATCATGTATATAATTATATGTAGCTGATAAAGGCAAACTAATACTTGTTTGTGTATATTCCCCATGAACATTGAATGTGCATAACTTTCTCTGCTTCATATGATCTTCGCTCTTACTCTGGATGCTGGTTTGTAATTCTTAAAGGTAAATTGTACTTTGTAGCTACCTTGGTGACACATTTTCTGTGGCTGTGCATATTGATTGTACTCGATGCATAGTGCATACCGCCTCGTTACTACCGTATTAAAAGCAGTAAAATGCATGTCTGGGTTCAAGTCGGAAGTTCTTGATAATTCAATTCAATTCAAAACCTTTATTTATTCTCAAAAAGACATTAAGGTTTCCCTCATTTCGTCGAGATCCCAGGCTCATTAGAAACAACAAACAAACAAACAAACACAATCATTCACAAAATAATAGATTAATTAAAACACAGACAGTTTGAGACACAGTGGTCTGAGATCAAAGTCTTAAATTCTGCAAAAAAGGGAATGGATGTCAACTTTAAAGTCTGTTAGAGAGTATTCCATGATCTAGGGGCATCAATGGAAAATGCTGATCTACCCAGCTCAGTGTTAACTCGAGGTGCTTTCAGAATGAGCCAATCAAAAGAGTGAGTCCCGTAGGATCAATTATTCCATTCCAACAAGTCTGTAAGGTAGGTGGGAAGCTTTCCAACAAGCGCTTTAAAAAATAAACAAAAGCCAGTGTTTGTTTCTCCTCTGCTCAAGAGAGGGCACCTTCTCATACAGCACACAGGGATGTGTGTAATATCTGTCACCAGTGATGAATCTGAGAGCAGAGTGGTAAACAGAGTCAAACTGTTCAAAGTGGAAACAATGTCATTGATATAAATAGTGAACAAAACTGGGCCCAGAGCAGAACCCTGTGGCACTCCTCTATCAATCAACAGACAGTCTGATTTGGTCTGACCAAATTTGACACATTGGGATCTGTCAGACAACAAATCCGGATAGGTCTTTTCTGATGCACAGATGTTCTCATGTGGTTGGGCCAAAGGGTTGCCAACTGTCCTGTATTAGCCAGGACATCCCGTATATTGATCCAAAATTAACTTAAAATATCTGTTAACTGGGACTTGTCATGTAAGGACTTCTCTCTGGCTGCAAAAGGACAAAAGTCTGCTTGAGTCAGTCAAGAGCAGCAAACAGTATCCATGGAAAAAGTACATTTGGTGAGTCATTCTCCTCTTTTGTATTTAATTTTTCTTTTTGCCTGTTTTTTGATGTAAAGAGCCAAACTCAGGTATGCATACTCCAAACTCTTTCACTCTCTGGTTCTTTTGACCCGTCTGTATTTGTATATACCCATTCCAGTGCTGGCACAAATAAGATTGGATCACTCTCACAACACCCCCTACTTCCTTTCTCTTACAGTCATTTAGCATACTCCAGTCAACCTGAGGATCTGGGATCATGCATGTCTGGATTCAAGTCGAGGTTCTTGATAAGCCTTTGCTGATAGTGAGGCATTTTTCGACCGCAGAAACTTCACCCCAGAACTAGGGACTTTACCCCTGAACTACATGCGTTCAGACCGGAGGAGCCAGGGTCTAAATTTAGTTCAGGGGTAGTTAATCTCCCCCTGAAAAGCCCCTGCTTTGGGGGTAGTACTTTTAAAAGGTCCTGGGACTTTCGGCTGAACGTTGTTTGTGGAGTTTTGTTGAAACACAGAGGGAGATCCTGGGAATGAAAACTAGTTTAATTAAGATTTCAAAATATTCTTTAATATAATTTGTTTCCTCCATACGTCACTGGCCTGATTTGCACAATCTACCCAGGACTTCAGCCCGCGGTCTAAACCAGACAACAATGGGGACACAGGAACCTTTTAGTTCCTGGTAAAGTAGTTCTGGGGGCTAAAAGACCCTGGAACTCTTGGTTGAAATGCACCTTTATGTTCTCCTGTGTTTGGGCCATGCAGCACCAAAGCTAAGTCAACATTAGCATTGTTTACAGCAGTGAGGAGCCTCCACCCTCCCCCTCCTCCTCCACCCTCCTCCACCTCCTCCCCCACCCGGCTTCACCAGCTCCTCCTACTTCACAAGCTAGCCAGCTAGCTGTAGCTGTCGCTGTTAAAGCGACCACAGATCCAGCTGGTTTTAACTAACACAGCTGGATGAGACTCATCCATCCTGCAGACTCTTGAATCTTCCTCTCTGGACTCCTTTCCTCGGAGGATTCAGACTCAGTGATCCTCCAGCTGACCGACAGAGACCACAGCTAGCTGCTAGCTGCTACAGCTAACACTCCAGCTAGCTCCGTGACGAGCTTTAACTCGGCTTCTTCCTGTTTAAAGACACTTTTTGTGCTTTTGCCTTTTATTTAAGACAGCTCTGGGTTTAGTGTTGTTGAATCAGACAGCACAGACACACAGTTGTTTTATTTAAAAGTATGTAGGTCACTGAAACCGACCGACGGTTGTTATTTGGGTCATCAGCGGGTTAGCTTGTTAGAACAGCTGGTTAGCTAGCTGCTCGCCTGACCGCAGAGTGTTTTTGTGTTTGTCATCTCAAACAGACAGATAACATCTTTACTGCTCATGCATAAGCTCTGCAGTGTTCGTGGCAGACATTAACTTCGAGTTTGAAGCTTCATTTTTCATCTTTGAGGAAGCTGCTAGCTGGATCCTGTTAGCTAGCTGAGTTAAAGAGATCAGCTGCACTAACCAGGTGAGTCACACAAAGGTAACCCAGCTTGTTAAAGTGCAGGAATCTGGATCTGTGAGTCCAGATTCATCTGTGTTCTTGTGTTTTATGAGTTACTGTTGATGTGTTGGATAAACAGCTTCATCCGTCATCGATTTATCAAACTGTAAAACACTAAATTCTCCTGAGAAAGATCACATACATGTGCAATACTTGATTTCCTACCTCACAACCATGTGCAATACTGTAATTTATTGCATAACATCTTTTATTATTATACCCATCTACTGCATGTGCACTCTGGCTTAGGCTAACTTATTACATGTCTTTAAAGTACTTCTTCACCTTTCTTTGTACAGATAGTTTTTTTAATTTAACCTTTATTTTAACAGGAATAGTCCCATTGAGATACAAAGTCTCTTTTTCAAAGGAGTCCTGGCCAAGACAGCAGCATAAAAAGTTTCCCAAATAGAACAGGACAAAACATACAGTGACAAGTATTACATTGATTTATAAATTAGCAGTGTTAAGCTCTAAAATATGTGCACAGGCTGATCAGATCATCCTTTATCCTAGTTTTGAAATCCTCCAATCGAATTAAACAATCCAGTTTCAGGCGACCCTGAAGCTCAAACCAAGAAGAGGGAGCAAAGACATTAAAAGCACTTTTACCAAAGACAGAGCGAGTCTGAGGAATGACAAAAAGAAATTGTCCATGGGACCGAAGAAGACAGCCACTGACAACTTTAGGAGTCAATAAGGAGCATAAATAAGACGGCAGCTCCTGGAGTATGGCCTTATAAAGAAAGACATACCAATGCTCCATTCTTCTGTTGTATAAGGAAGACAAGCCTACCTTCTCATACAAGATACAGTGATGTGTGTGGAAACCTAAAGTATAGTATTTAGAATTTTTGGATTTGTGTTTAGGTTTATATTTATTGCCCTTACTTTCTTGTTGTTAAGTACCAGTCTTCCATTCACCACGTCCAATTCCTTGTGTTCTTGAATCTTCCTTGTTTACATTAATTATCAGCTCACTGTACTCTTGTTTGCACACACAGGAAGCTGATGGATCATGCTGAGTGATCCCTAGCCGGGCAGCAGCAGCAGCAGCAGCAGCTCTCCCTCAAAGTGTTTCTGTGCTCGGTGAGGGGAGGATGGCATTTCACGGCGCAGGCCGGCAGACCGTCTGTGGAGACTTGTTTCCGGGCTCCGAGCTCGGCCACAAGTATTTCTGTGTCAACTCTTCCTGCGGGGCTCCATCCACGGGCCTCAGCGCCACACCGTGCCTAACCGGACCCACTGCCCCTGCAGGGACCCCTCGCCACCCCACGGCACTCGGAGGCAGCGCCGGCGGAGGAGCGGCGGTTCCACAGCCATACAGCAACCCGGCCAGCGAGGTGCCCAGCCCCCCAGACATGGAGCCGGACCGCCCCATCGGTTATGGCGCATTTGGCGTTGTCTGGTAAGCAAATGATCCGGACTGTGTCTGAGCTTCGCATGTTTGCTCCACTGATGAATAGTGATGCTCCCCGGGGGGGCCATGGCTCTAAAGCCTTTAAAGATTTCCTTTGCAGTTGTTTCCTTCCTTTCAGTTCCCCAGAGACTTGAACAAGATGTCCATCACACTGAACCTTGTGTTATTCGCAGCAAATTTGGAGCTTGACTGATTGCAATAGGCTGATAAAGGATGCAGCTTTGATGTAATGTAATATGCATTGATTGGAACACTTTCCCAATCGCCTGTGGGGATGTAGAAAAGGCGTTAACACCGTCCTGGAGGGCCTCCTTCAACATCAGAGTCAAGAATCCTCTCAGCCCGAACTGCAGCACAGCTGAGCAGGAGCTTATCTGCTGTCTTATGGGTTGAAATTAACATGCTGCTTATGTTAGGGGATATTTGTACTAGAAAGGAGGACAGTGAGAAGCTTTGTGGAGTATTAAATCCACATGAAGAAGTTGTTCCATCCCTTCTTACAATCTCTACTCTGTAGTCTCAAGATTATTAATAGGAAATATGAGGAAACATCCATCCATGGTCTTTAAAATTCCTGCTTTGTCTGAAGTATTTCCTGGATTGATAAAATAATCTGCCCTCTTTGCAGATCATGCTCAGAGTCTAATCTACCTGTGCTCCCTTACAGGTCCGTCACAGATCCACGTGACGGTCGCAAGGTGGCTTTGAAGAAAATGCCCAATGTCTTCCAGAACCTGGTCTCCTGTAAGAGGGTCTTCAGAGAGCTGCGGATGCTGTGCTTCTTCAAACATGACAATGTAAGAATGAGACTAAAAAGGGGAAGATGTGTGATTTCAGATTTGTTTTGGAGGAATCATTAATGCTTCTGTTTTCTGTTTTTCAGGTGTTGTCAGCTCTGGACATTCTGCAGCCTCCTCAGATCGACTGCTTTGAGGAAATGTATCCTTTCTGAATGTTTAAAAAAACAGCTGATTAGAAAGATAATGACGCCCTCACATCTCCTGCTCCAGTTTCTCTTCCTTTAATTGACCCTGTCATGTCCTCCTTTGTAATAATTCAGCTGCTGCTCCTCTGCGGTCTAAATTCAGCTCCTCACTGTATCAGTGAGTAACTAAAGAGCTGGTTCACACCCTTCTTTTTTAGATTCTTATATTGATACACCAGACCTGTGCCCAGAGCTGCAGCATGTTTGTGTAGGCGGCGGGAGGTCAGTGTGTGCGTGAGCTTTAGTTTTTCCTTGACATCCGCCCCCTCTGGCAGCTACGTGATAACAGAACTGATGCAGAGCGACCTCCACAAAGTGATCGTGTCTCCTCAGCCTCTTACCACCGACCACATCAAGGTCTTCCTCTATCAGATCCTCCGAGGTGAGTGGACAACCTTCACCAAGGTTCACATATGATCAACATGACAATCTCATGATTAGACTTCAGTGTCAGACCCTCACATGTGTTCTTACTTTGTCTGTTCATGCAGGACAATTATCAGACTATAAAGAGTTGTGATTCATAACGTGTAAAAATCTAAATGAGAGAATACCAAACATGATGTCTTGTTGCGTAGGTTTGAAATACCTGCACTCCGCTGGGATCCTTCACAGAGACATCAAACCTGGGAACCTGCTGGTCAACAGTAACTGCTTACTGAAGGTAAACCGTCACACGTCTCAGTCACACATGAAGTAACCTGCAGAAACATCCATCCCTCACTTCGTACAGAAATAAACAATCAGTGGCTTTAAAAACTTCCACAACTCGACTCTCTCTCTGCTCAGATTTGTGACTTCGGCCTGGCCCGTGTGGAGGAGCCTGACCCGTCACGTCACATGACCCAGGAGGTGGTGACACAGTACTACAGAGCTCCAGAGGTGCTGATGGGATGCCGACACTACGGTTCGGCCATCGACGTGTGGTCAGTGGGCTGCATCTTCGCCGAGCTGCTGGGGCGACGCATCCTGTTCCAGGCCCAGAGTCCGATCCAGCAGGTGAGTCTACCTGACACCAGACCTTCTGAAGCTGCACCTTCTATCCAGCTGGATGTTTCATCCGAGGCTAATGATGACTGGTTTATATTCTGGACTTAAATTTGATGCTAATGTCCCGCCTCTCTCTCTCTCCTCCAGCTGGATCTGATCACAGACCTGCTGGGAACGCCGCCTCTCTCCGCCCTGTCATCCGCCTGTGAAGGAGCTAGAGCCCACATCCTGAGGGGGCCGCACAAACCGGTACGTGACTGTGTGGTGTGGTCACACTCACAGGACACTTTTCCTGTTCATTTTCTTAAGAAGAGAAAATCTGATTTGATAAAATCTGATATAAATCTGGGACTCAGGTCTAAATTTAGCTTGACTTTTAGCTCACATCTCAAAGATTATTCTAAATGTCAGGTTTAATAAATCTTTAGCATTGAAAGTTTGAATCTGATATCTGATAGCGAAATCTTTTCTCCATCTTATCTCCACAAATGATTTTAGTTTTTCAAATACCAAATAAATAAATCCTCTTTTTAAGCTGCTGCCTCTTTTAGTTTGGGCCACCAGGGGGCAGTCACGAGTGCAGCTTGTTTGTTTAGATAAGAGCCTGAAAACATGAAGATAAAGAGAACAGTGCCTGTGAACACGTCTGAACTTGGATTATAGTCTTTGATATTTATGTGAAGTGCAGGTCTCAGAGCTGAGGGTACAGATGATGCAGCAGACATCAGTGCATTTCTTTCCCTGCATTTCAAATCTCTGTTTGTCCCTCTGAGCTTTGACTCGTCACATGCTCTCAGTTTCTCTGATGAATAAAGAGTGTTTTGTTTTGGTCCTCAGCCCTCGCTGTCTGTGCTCTACATGCTCTCTGATGGAGCCACACACGAGGCGGTGCACCTGCTCTGTCGCATGTTGGTCTTTGATCCGGTGAGTTCAACAACAGAGATCTGTTTTCCTCCAGCTGAGACAATAAGAGATTCTGTATCCAGAGAGGACGTGGATTTAACTCGTTCTCTGTTTCTCTGCAGGCTAAGCGGATTTCTGGCAGCGACGCCCTCTCCCACCCGTACCTGGACGAGGGGCGTCTGCGCTACCACACCTGCATGTGTCAGTGCTGCTACTCTGTCCCCAGCGGGCGAGTTTACACCCGGGACTTTGAGCCCGTCGCCGAGCGGCCGTTCAGCCACAGCTACGAGAACAGCCTGCTGTCTGTGTGGCAGGGGAAAGGTACCTTCACCTGCTCTCTCTCTGAGTCGCTGTGATTAAAAGTTCTGATTCATTCTGTGATTTAAATCCTGACGTCCTGTTCTGTCCCTTCATCAGAGTTAATCCATCGCTTCATCACGGAGCATCAGCAGGGAAAACGAGTGCCGCTGTGCATCAACCCTCAGAGTGCTGCCTTCAAGACCTTCATCAGGTGAGGGGGAGGAGCTTATGTAATCATTATGTTCTGTGTCGGCCAATCACTTCAATACGTCCTTAATACTGAAACCTGCTGCTTGGATGAGTTTGTGTTAAAGTGTAAGAGCAGAGATTTCCTTTAAAGGTGACATATCCTGCAACATGGACTTTTTAATGGTTCTCTCCCTGAAATCTGTGTCCCTGTCTACAAACCCCCTGAAAAGTCAAAGAATCCATTCTGCCCCTGTTCTGATTTCTCCACCTTTCTGTAAATGTGTGCTGAAACCAGCCGTTTCAGTTTTCAGTGTTTTTCATACGTCACAACGCCATCCGGTCTGTAACAGGAAGTCAGAGCTCGAAGCTTGTTCAGCCCATAGACTGTATAAAATACAACTCAACCCCTCCTCCGTTTTTCATTCCCTGCACACATGTGTGCTAACAAGGAGCTTAGGAGGGAGGCATGCTAGTTGTAGGCTGTCTTAATAAACACAAAGGTCGGTTTGACTCCCCACGTCTGCAGATTTGAAGATCTAGTGGATGATTTTTAGTTTTCATGGAAAAGTGCTAGCGCTAGTTAGCATAGCCACATAGCTACATGTTGGTAGCTGTGTACCAAGACACATGTCGACATGCTGACAAATAAAACAACAAGAAACACTAAATCTGTGACCAATGTTTCAGAAAGGTCCTGCTGCAGGCGCCTCTCCATCAGGATCAGATTCTGGATCAGATTCAGAGGGTTGAAGTAACGCGGCACAGACACAGAAAACAGCCTGTTCTGAGCAGGGCTGAAAAAGAGGGGTTTACAGGCAGACCAGAATCTGATTTCAAAGTGTTTTTATGAGCAATAAACGTTAAAGACATGTTTTGGGGACCTCTTAGACCAATATATGTTGATGAAAAAGAGCATATGTCACCTTTAAATAACTTTTTTTGTCATGCTTTTATTTTTTATCGTCTTAAAATGTGCTTTTATTTTGAAGGATAAACTCGCAGTAAATCATGAGTAAAAGGAATGCTGCCCCACATTTACACATTTTTAGATTAAAGAAGTATCAAAGCAGTTCATGAGCACGGTTTGAGGTACCTGTAGGATTGACATCATTGGTCTCTTCCCTCCGTCCTCAGGTCGACCGCATGGCACTCCTCCAAGGTCTCCAGGAAAGAGGAGAGATGAACGCCCCCCCCTCTTCGTCTTTCAGGAGAGCGACAGCAGTTTGATTTCATGAACCGTGACATCTGAAAATCCAGAAGAGTTGGAGTCTTTTTCTTTCTTTTTTTTTAACACCCGACCTACCTGAGCGTCTCCAGAAAACCCTCTCTGTGTTTTTGTTTTTCCTGCAAATTGACAAAATGAAAACTACTGCTCGCCTCCTTTGAAGACCCAGACTGCGGATGCTCTTGGCGTTTTCGGTGCTGAATTTAAAAAACAAAATGCTGCTGAAGTGCTCGGGGAGGAATAAGACAGAGGAAAAGAAGTGAACTTGGTACTCGACTGGATTCTCCATCTATGTTCGTAGAGACATTTAGAATAATGGTTTTAATTGTTTGGTAGAGTTGTTGCTTAGTTGATATTTGAAGTCATTCCAGCCCTGTGCAATATGGTTTAATTAGAAAAAGACGCATCTCGCGTGCTCGCTTGCCAATAGGACTCTTTTGGACTCTTGCTACTCGACCACGTCACCGGATCAGTGTGTCACGAGCTCTCGCACACGAACCCGCCAAACACCCCGTCCATTAACCGCCAAAAACCTCCACGGTTTGCTTTTTTATTTCTATATAATCTATAATTTGAACACATCACTCACTGTGTTTAACACGACAATAATGCAATCTAACAGATGTAGCAGGTTTTAACTCGGTCACAGCTCACCACCTTTCTCCACCTTCACTTAGCTTTGTTGTTTTTGGATCAGAGCTTGTGGGGGGGGGGGGTGTTCGGTCCTGGATCAGCGTTTGATCTCCTGAAAGATTGGGAACAAGGGCCGCATCTTTATTCTCATAACATTTAGAGGTTTAAATGACTCGTGGGGGTAAAAGGTTTAGACCTCCTCCTGATGTCAGCTGTGAGGGCAAACATGCACCATCAGTTGGGGTTGTTGTTATCTGACTTTTTGACCCTGTTAGACATTCAGACCACAAGATATTTGAAGATGGACCCTTGTAAAAAAACAAAAGATGCAGAGCGTAAAGTCATTCCCCCTTTTTGTCAACTATTTTATTTTGAAAACCCTCACAGGAAGAAGAAGAAAGATGCCAAATCAGATGTTTGGTTTTATTTCTCACATGTTGAAGAAGTAGTTTCCTGCTGACCTCCTCGGCCCCCGGAGAGAGAGACAAAGAGAATCTGTATTTCTTTTTTTAATTCTTAATTTATTGAGTGTTTGTTGAAGAGTGTGTGTCTCCACCTCCACCCTGTTTTAGTTTGAAGCGACCTCTCTCTCTCTCTCTGCGGTCTCGGTTACCTCAAACCCCGGCAAGACGAAAAAGAAAAGGAGCACCAGAAGGAACGTGCGCATATCTGTAACGTGAACCCCTCCCGGTGAACTTTCATTCCTCCAGATTCTGGTTTTTACCTCGTTGCTCGCTCCTCGTCTCTCGACCCAGCGTGAGGTTTTGAGAGGAGAAGGATGTTGTCGATGAAATGCTGCTGTTTTTGTTTTTCTTTCTCTTTACTTTGGTGGTTTTCAGAGAGCCTGTTGGTGGTCTGAAGGCTCAGGTGTTGGTAAACGGTACAAAGCCTCAGGAGGATGCTCCAGTATTGATTCTCTGATGACTGAAGAGGTTTCTGTGCAGTGACGGCAAACAGGAAATCATGTTGTGGATGATTTTTATATCACAGACGACAAGATGAAGTCATCTCCAGAGAAGTCTGCAGACAGATTAAATTAAATCTTCATCAGACGTCCTGGAGGTTGATTTTCCTGCTGTTCAGTTGGAGACTTGTGGAACGTTACCTGCTGTGGATTGAGGATCTCTTGCTCTCATCCCAGCTGCTACAAGGGTTCCACCCCCCCAATCCTCAGACATGTCTTTCAGAGGCGGAGGCGTCTTCTTCCAGTTGTTCCTGAACAGCAGTCCAAAGATCAGGAGGATGGTTTTCTGGATTTCACACATGAATCACGCCAGTCCTTAAAAAAACACACCGCCTCATTTCCAAGAAGACGAACTGAACTCGTATTTATTTGTGGATTCTTCTGCCTCACAGGAAATCAGATTCATGTTCAGATTCAGATCGAAACGTCGAACGTCTCGTGAGATGTTTGACTGCAGGAACCTTTTCACGCCAACCACCTCGACTCTCAAACGTCTCCGCTGTCTGTCTCCCATTTAGTCCTAACCTCATGAAGGAAGCTTCACCTCCTCGCCTCCTCACCTCCTCACTCCCTCGATCACACTGAGTAATATTTCCTTCTTCACGCCCTGACCCTCCAGCAGGCCGGGGCCCTGAGCCTCTGTTTCCCTCTGAAGCCCTGAAACCTCAGCTCCTCTCTACAGGAACACACAGCGAGCCTCTGCTGGAGGCGGCCAGATTACCTGACTTGTATATCTGCATGTGTATAGTTATATCCCATGGAGAGCATTTTGGTTTGAATGCTGTGCAATGGTTCATCAGTTTGTCGATCATAACGGAAAAACGTACATTTCGTGTATTTTTCTTTGATTCATCTTTAGGAAGTGATTTGATTAGAAGTTTCTTTTTTTGTTTGTTTGTTGTGATCTATTTAGATTTTAACGAAGCCGAGGCGAGGGGAGGAGATCGCCGGATTGATTGTTCCCTTAAAGCGCACGAAAATGGACGCTGATAGTGTTTACTGACACCTTTAGTTTGATCACATGACTGAAAAAAACACCTGGAAGTATTGAAGCAGAGGGTTTGGTCCTTACTGAATAGCTCAGCTTTATTTTTGCTCATAAAGAAGATGATCTTCCTTCTAAGTTTCACAAAGACCTGAATCAGAGCAGGGTGAGGATTGAAATCAGGGGCTGCTATCATGTCTGATGATTTGACTCCATCTTTTCACAACCATGAGATCATTTGGCTCCTTTCACATCAACAGACACTAAATTCCTCTCACTGAATACCTGATTTTAAAAGTCCGCCCTCCATGGAGGACGGTTCTTTCAGTTTCTCTGTCGTGAGCAACAAGCAGGAAATAAAGACGCCGATCTCACAGAAGCTGCTACCAAAAATATTTAAAGCTGCCCTCCCTGAGTTTGTTCCTGAGCTGCAGTTTAAGAACGAATAAAAGCAGACATGAGTAATTCAAGGGAACAATCACTCCTCCCTCCTCCCCCTCTCCGGTCTTTCTCTTTGCTTTCTTTTTTCTGTTGTCGTGTGGTAGAGATCCTTCCAGGTGAGGAACAGTTTTTAAACTCGATGACCCGACTCAGAGTCCGGCTGACGAGTCTGCTCCAGGTCGTCTGCTCAGGTCGTCTGCTCCAGCTCGTGCGCTTGGTGTCTTTAACACCGGCGTGAAAGGAAGAGCAGCGCGGTTCGGACGAGCGGTCATCTTAGAGATTAGACACGTTTTTCTTCTATGAAAAGAACTTGATTGTTTTATTATTCTAAATATGATACTGATGTTTTTGTCTTCGTTTTAGCATACAGGTTTGTTTGTTTTTGACTTGTGTTCCCAACAAATACTTGAATTTCTTATAAAAAAAAAGTTTAGAGTTAAAGTAGTGAATGATGAAATAAATAAATGGACACTGGATAATATTTCTCTGCTCTCCTCTGAGTCACTTCTGTTCCACCAGTCCTCACACTGAAGAGTAAGTGCACCATGTATAAACATAATAAAGAGACCATAGACATTCATTTTGAGTCTGACTTCATGACGTGCAAAGCTTCTTCAAAGGTGATCAGACTTTTACATTCACAGGTTCCATGATTATGTGAATCCACGGGCTCTGAATGATTCCTGGAGGTTATATCGGCTGCCATGGAAACACATTCAGGAGGGACGGGACCCCGTGCAGTAGGAATGAATCCTACCCTAAACTTTTGCTCCATATATCGAGCACTTTTAAAAATCGGATTTGCAAAAGAGTCACAAAGACAGTAATAAAAAGGCAGGACCTACAGTCATAAGAGAAGATATTCCTTTATTCGTCCCACAATGCAAAATTTTAAATGGTTGCAGCAGCAGAGGAGATGCAAAACAAAGTAAACAAGAACATATGAATAGTAATTATTAAACAGTTTATTAGCAATTAGAATTAAAGAAGTGAAATAAGAACATCTTACTAACTTATATACCCAACTAACTCAGGAATGTACAAATATTTACAAAACCAGTGATGCAGTGAACAATGTGCACAGGACTTGTGAACGGTTAAAAACAACAAACAGAACAGAGAAGATAGGTAGAATAAAAGTATTGCACATGAAAGAAGAGAGGGATGAAGTAATTATGCACATTATAAATAGACGGGGGTAGATATTACACCTGAGTCCGTTTTGGTGAGTTTATTTTGTTGATGAGACATAAACAAAAGCAAAGAAAAGGAGATACACATTAAAGATAAGATATTAATTTATTGATCCCACTGGGGGGAAATTCAGTTACGCACCCAGACAGAAGTACAATCAAGAAGAAGTTACAAAAAGTAAAGTAAAAATAAAAATAGATAAAAAGATAGAATACAATTTAGATATATACAATGTTACAAATAGAATATAGATTAAATAGCAGTAGTATTAAAATGATTCAGTAGTGACAGGTTGACATGGTGATGGGTGTGAATATGACCGTGAGTTGTAGTAAACAATAATAATGTAATATAATGTAATAGCATTATAATGCCAGCAGCAGTCAGAGAGATTTAAAGACAAACTCCTTTAAAGAACTTTAAACATATTTCTATTAAAACCATAAACTACAGAAGCCCTGTGTGGACATTCATCCATATTTCATCTTCTCTTTAATTCCCCGTCCACGTTTGAGGACATTTTTGAAAACAAATTTTGTCTCTCTGTTTTGTCTTTCCGTCCAACATAAACTCAGTACTTTAGGTCATGAAAATGAGGATTTAAAAACTCCTTCTATGGTTGAGATTGAAAACTTTCATGGCCGAGGATAATGAAAGAAACCTTTAACATGGACAGAATGTATTTTAATAGATGCACTATCTACCTGTCTATGTTTGGCACATGTTGGTATACATGTGGTGACTTTAGGAACTTTAAAGCACTCCAAATGTCTCTGATGGACATTTCTTTATATATAATTCATGTTGGAATTCTTGTTCTGTACACTTCTTGTTTGCTGCTGTAACTCCATGAATTTCCCCGTGGGACGAATAAAGGAGTATCTTATCTTATCTTATCTTATCTTATCTTCTCTTATCTTTCTTATCTATCTTATCTTCTCTCTCTTCTCTTCTCTTCTTCTTTCTTCTTCTTCTTCTTCCTCTCTTTCTCTTTCTCTCTTCTCTCTTTCTCTATATCTTATCTTATCTTAGCATTCCAGAATCTTCCTCCTCTGTTGCCATGCTACCGAGTTTTTATCATTTAGGTGTTTCTGTTTGAAAATGACAGATTATGAAATATGTTTTGGACCTTGAATCTGAATCATAAAGTTTACAAAGCAACAAAAGTAATCTCCAGCATCAGAGAGCAGCTGAGTGTTTGTTTATTACGACCTTATAAGGCAATTCAACAATTAGTGATGTCAGAGTTTGAGCCAATCAGGTAGATCTCGCTTTGTTCTCATGATTTGAAACTTTGCCACCGTGTAGAGTTGAAATCAAATATGTTGATTTAAC